>NC_068988.1:30489990-30493333 GCF_001194135.2 Octopus bimaculoides
GTTTGGTTGGCTCCCATTTCTAACGACGACTCGGTGACAGTCTCCTTCTTACAATTAATTAAATAGTATTTCAGTTAATTAACTTTCTACTATCTCCAGACAGTAATATGTATCGCGAACGCAAACGCATACTTACTACGCAGACACATATATATTACCTTCATTTGCCCTGTCTCTCCCACTTTAGATAAAGCGTACCATTCACTTACAGTGAATACGTTGATAATACCAACAGACCAAGTTGCTTGGTCTACTCGCTTTTCTCTTCTCTCTCATTTCTGCTTTTAATTACGAAAAATTAAAAGAAAAGAAAGGAAATGCAAAACTGTCTACAACGTTGACTTTAACAGTAAAATTCGCACGTTTCGATCTCTTCTGGTTCGATCTCTTCAAGTTAATAAAGGCGTCATTTAGATTATTTTATTATTTTCTACAGGACCAATCTTGGTGTACATTTCCCAGCTCTACTTCATTATTGCTTTTGATTTTAGCCTGTAGGGAAGTGGTTATACACCATTAGGTGTACTCCGCTTCCGTACATTAAATTTCTCGAAGAAACAACGGAACACAGATTCTGAACTATCAGCACAACAATATTTATTACAATAGAATTCGGCAGCACTTCGCCCTTTGGTTACTGAGACGCCGTCAATGATGTTGCGTGGTTATTTGTGTAGCTCCAGAGTTGGAATGTTGGAGAGAGGCTGCTACGACGTCTAGGCCCTTCGTCGGCCAGGGTGAAAGAGAATAAAAAGAAGCGCGAAAGCTTGGATGTCGATGACTACGCATGCGCATGAGACTCTTCCTGTATTCCTTCCGGAGCTAGTCCCTGCGCATGCGTGGATAAACTTTCCGGAAATGTCGTCTGCTATTAAGGCGTCACTACAAGCCCAACAGGCCACCCTACAACCTTATGATTGGTCGAGGAGAGGATTAGAAAATCAAACAAACATGGATATTCACGATAATAACAGATATGGAACCGAAAAATGAGTTGTGCAAAGGAATACGGAGGAGGCTGGAAGCTGCTACGAACGCAGTCAGAGGTGTAAAACAATTGGATGTAGGATTGAAGATCCGTCAAGGTAAGAAGTGTTTGAAGAAGTCGAATCAATGTCATTTGACCGTGAAACTCGAAGCAAATAATCCCAGGAAATCAAACTGCTGTGGATCGATAAATGCTTCAGCTGGAGCTCTTTCAAAGTCTTTAGGTGAAGATGCCTCTTTGCCAGAAAAGAGAAGAAGAAACCAAATGGTTTTGCGCCCAGCTGCAAATGAGAAGGCTCGTTATAAAACTTACGAAGAGAGTGTGCCAAAGGAGCCCTAAAATGGAGGGGACAGATCAAAACAAACCGAAAGAGCTCGCAAGCACGGTCTATGAGACAGGTGTTGAGTCATTAGTAGTAAAGGCGGGTGGTACGAAGTAAGCAGCTGTTAAGTTGAGAGAAGAATTTACGGAAGCAGTGAAAACAGGCCAAACTCGGAGAGAATCCTGTATGAAATTCTAAATAAAAGGTGTCGTAATATGCAAATGAATATCAGGTGTGTTAAAAGAAAAAGAAAGAAGAGTAAACGGATGAGAAAGATATTCCTTAAAAATCTGATGAAACTATTTGCAGAGGCTAACTAGATGGACATATTACTCATAGCGAGATCCGTCGCCACCGTTTGAAACTCCCAACAAAGTCAGGAATTAAATTTTAGTTCGGTGTTTGCCGAAATAAAATAAATTGCTCAGAGAAGAAAGCAAGAGCGATGAGTGCACCTGGAGGTGATGGTGTACCATATAAAGTGTACAATAATTTGCAAATATTTCTGGCTGGGCAGGATGAACTAATTACTTGGTCAAGGATGCAATTGAAAGCAAAAACGTTATGCAGTCTGACGTTTGTCGAAAGTTGGCAGAACCAAGAGAAGTTCAAAATAAGAGGAGAAACCATGCGAATTATTAAAGACAAACCTGTAAAAAGTTTAGGACAATGGTATGCCGATTCGTCGTTCGATAAGTGTAAAAGCGTTAAGATTACAGCGCAAAACGAAGATGGATTAAAGCAATCGATAAGTGGAATCTACCTGGCAAATACAGTATTTGGTGTTTGCAGTTTGATCTATAGTTCCATCTGGCGTGACCCCTGCTCAGATACGAAGTAGCACTGTCTTGAATAGCGATCACGGAGCAAAAATGCAGTATTTACATCAGGAAATTAGCTTTGTCTGTCTCGAACGGTTAACAGTTCAGCGCTACATCGAAAGAGAGGCTCTCTTCTTCAACTACCTATAGCATCAGTTGCTGAGATCTAGAAAACTGGAAAGATGCTGAAAGAGTCTGATGACGTAGAAATAAGAAACTATCTTCCAGATGTGAAAACTTCACGGAAACGTAACGCAGAGAGAGAGAAACTGAAGACATTATAGCATCACTTGGACATCTGGATATAATGGGAGCAATTCAAAGTGACCGGAAAGGTATTGGTTGTTGTGTATTTAAACAATTTTCAACGATGAAATAGAGGGAGCGTAAAATCGCTGCTAGGAGGACCAGGTTAAAGCTAGAGAAGCAGAGAAAAGAGAACTGCAGAGGAAAAAAACTGTGAAAAAAACTGAAATAATAAGTATGCCGACGGCAGAAAAACTTGTCGAACGAGCAAAAAAGATTAATTTTGCAGCTACGGCTGGAGTGAAAAAAGAAAAAACTATGTATTGACAAAAATGAACTAATGCAGCACTAAAACATGTTTGCAAAGGAGGGATACGACGTAAAAACCACCCTCCCGAGTGAAATTATAGTAGAAACGGCAAAAAAATTAGTCGTATTTAAAACTCTTGTTGTAAAAGAAAAGAAACTAGACAAAGCACCAAAAAGAAGCTTTAGAAAAATGCCTACAGCCGATCTGGCAGGACATAGAATACCTGATCAGAGGCAAACGCTTTGCCACGGTAGTAGTGTATTTCAAAAGTGAAGAGAAAGCAAAAACACATTCAGTACAACCTTTGAGAACCACGGACATTGTATTGCTGTCAACATACTTAGGCAGGCGCACGTCGAAGATCACGATAGAAGAGATGCCGCCAGAAATAAACGTATCATGGCTACTCCCAGCCCTACTATTAGGGATAGAAGAAGAAATAATGATATTAGAGGACTCAAAAATACACCAGCAAAACTGGAAGGAGAAAGGCCTCGAGGTCATTATCCAAGCGGCGCCACAGACCCTGAAAATGATCGTAGAAAACATACACCTCCGAGAAGAAACCACCTTACGGATAATGGTGGAGGGGAGAAGACCCCGGTTCTTCGAATGTGGAGAGAAAGGCCATGTATGTGTATATATGTGTATATATA
>NC_068988.1:30497278-30499711 GCF_001194135.2 Octopus bimaculoides
TACGTACATATATACATACACACATATATACAAATGTATATACATGCGTACGTACATATATACATACAAATATACGGTAATCCCTCGACTATCGCGGGTGTTATGTTCCACCACCACCAACCCCCGCGATAGGTGAACCGCGATAGGTGGACCGCGATACGGCTAGGGATTAGTCTACTTACACACATTACATACATGCATGCATGCATACATACATACATACACGTATACATACATACATACACAAACATGCATCCATACAGATAGATAGATAGATAGATAGATAGATAGATAGATAGATAGATAGATAGATAGGGGATAGATAAACAGACAGACAGACAGACAGATAGATTTAATCTATTTTAGGGTGCACACCCACACACACACACATGTACACATACGCTTATATACCTATGCAGGCACACACACTTATCCATACGTCCACACCCACAGACACACATTGGCATTCGACATACATTAAACACTCGGCCGTGCTAAGGAAGTCACTTCTGCTTGGTCCACTCCCTGCTAGAAGCAGCAGCTAAAATCCATCTGATAGCACGTTGTACTGTCGAAGAGATGAAAGACACTGTGGATTGTGTCACCCTAAATACACTGTCTTGTAAAATAGGATGTGGTGGTTACGGTTGTAACGGCTTTCATCCTAAGACTGTTTGATAAAGGTGTACCTGGATAAACAGGGATTAAACGTTAGTCGTGTGATTGCATATATAAGTATCAATGTGTGTGTGTGTGTGTATGTAAGTATAGATAACACATTATATCATAATGCGACGGGGGAAGCGAGTTGGCAGAATTGTTAACGCGCCGGACAAAATGTTTAGCGACATTGCTACCGGCTTCAAGTTTTGAGTTCAAATTCTGCCTTTGTCGATTTACTCTTCATCCTTTCGGGGTCAATAAAATAAATACCATTTGAGCTCTGGGGTCAGTGTAATCGACTTGACCGAACCCCTTAAAATTTCCGGCCTTGCGCCAAAATTAGATAGAATTATATTGTAATGCGACGAATTGGCAGTGTCGTTAGAACATCGGACGAAATACCTAACAGTATTTATTCCGGTTTCTTACGTCCGGAGTTCAGATCCCGCAGATGTCATCTTTACCATTAATTCTTCCGGGGGTCGATAAATAAAGGACCATCCTAGGACGTTGCACTCCATTTTTTCTTTGGTGAATCTGTGACGCTTGAAAACGAGGCAGACATATTGCCTCGACTGAAAAAATTACGATTTGAGACTTTTAAGACAAAAAGGAGTTGGGAGGCTTGTTCGACACCTCGGATCATAATTATGTATTTGGGTTGATCAAATCGATTACAGGTTCTTTATAAATAATTTGTAGTTTTGTGCCAGTGTGAGATACTATTTTGAATCAAATACAAATAAATGCCAGTTTTCTGCCATTTACGGTTGAATGCGATTACTTTTGCAAGAGAAAGTCGTCCATATATAAGATATTTGCAGTTAGGAAGATTGCAACACCAATACTAACTGAATGGATTAGATACAGAAATATACCGAAAATGGCTGGAGATTTCCTTTCCTGAAGAGATTCTATTTAGAGCTGTTTACATTACTGGCATGCATCGAATTCAGTCCAGTAAGCGTTTTAGCTGCATAATATCCCACTGACTTTGGCTCTGTATTATCCTGTAAATGGAGGTGGGTGGCCTAGAGGTTAGGCTGTTTCACTCACGATCGCTAGATCTTAGGTTCGATTCCTTGACTGGGCAGCTCGTTGTGTTCTTGAGCAAGACAATTCATTCCACATTGCTCCAGTCCCCCTTCGACCAGGGGGAATGGTTGGCCTGCTTTCCTAGCCAGCGGGATGGCGTCATTTGAAGGTTAAAACGATACAAAAGCGCATTGTGACCAGCGATGTGTGACAACATCTGATAGCCTGGTCGGTCACGTGATTATTCTACAAATGCATACACACGTCGATATTGTATACAAACAAGGATATAAACTACACATGGACATACATATGACCAACTAAATCTTCGTGAAACCATATCCAACCTTCTTAATAAAAGTCTGGAATACAATATTGGTTTCAAACTTTGGCACAAGGCCTGCAATTTCGGGGTGGGAAAGAGTCGACCCCAGTGCTCAAATAGTACTTCTTTTATCGACCCAGAAAGGCTGAAAGGCAAATTCAACCTCGGCGGAATTTTGAACTGAGAACGTAAAGACGGACGAAATGCCGCTTGGCATTTTCTCCGGCGTGCTAACAATTCTGCCAGTTTGCCCGCCTTAGTCCTAAACCAATTAAGTCCGGTAGACCAGGGCAAACCCCGGACAAAGCATCAACAAAAATACAATAACAACAGCAGCAAAAGCAACAACGACAGCAACAACAACAACAACAATAATATATTGAAGCGTATGTGATTAAGGTTTTGAAGCA
>NC_068988.1:30501190-30502644 GCF_001194135.2 Octopus bimaculoides
TCTCTCTCTCTCTCTCTCTCTCAGTCTCTCTCTCTCTCTCTCTCTCTCTCAGTCTCTCTCTCTGACTCTCTCTCCTCCCCCTCTCTATCTATCTCTGTGCGTGTGAACATATTTCTCTTTATCTCTCACTCTCCCACTCTTTCTACCTGTCCATATATATTTCTTTGCACGTATGCTTACCTCCACTGCCAAAAAGTACTGTCGCCAAATCAGACTGAATATCCATTCAGCCTTGCCAAATCGTTAACGTCCAAACAGCGGCGCCCAATCGTCTCATTTCCCATAAATTTGTATATTGAATTTATTTTCGGTTAGAGCAAGAACTTACAGTGCCTATAACCTGATGGAACTTTTTTAACGTATCCTTGTAGTATCAATTGTTCTTCTGGATTGAAATTGCATCTTCTCGAAAGAAGCGGAATTAGACGTAAACTGGTTGATTAAGTAATTTTAATTACCTAGTGATTAACCTATCACTTCTTCCCCCAAGTACTGTTCAGTTGATGCTTCCGTAAGGAGGTTTATTATATACCGAAACATTTTCTGATTTGTCTCCATCACTTGCCGAAATGATTGAAACAAAATTAATCATTGAAATGATATTGTCTTTTCCTCACCGCATAAGTAATCCTAAACAGATTTTAAAACTCACTTTGTATTAACTCAGTATTTGTGCAATTAACACTAATAATTAATTACTATATAATTAACACTAAATTAATATTGTTTAATTGTTCCACATGTACGACGAGCTGGCAGAATCGTAAACATGTCGGACAAGATGCTTCTCAACTTGTCTTCCGGCTCTTTACGTTCTGAGTTCAAATCCCGGTGAGGTAAACTTTGCCTTTCATCACTTTGGGGTCGATAAAGTAAAGTACCAATCAAGTACTGGGATCAATGTAATTGATCGAAAATTGATGGCCTAGAACCCTGCAACGGACTAGTGATCTCAGTCGCTTATACACTTTGGAAACTGAGTAACCGGCCTTGTCCTTGGTCTCAAAAAAAAAAAAAAAAGTGTTCCATGTGGTTCGTAACTACAGATCACGAATTCAAAAAGCTTTGTACTTTGACTAAAGAAGCGCACTGTAGACCTGGGCTTTATGTCTCAGAGCTTGCACAATGTCAATTTAATACATTATCGTAATCACGGGCTGACATTTAAATGTAAAATTCTGGATAAGATTGCTCGACGCGAATGAGTTTTGTATTTGGAAAATATGTTACATCATGGTACCTAGCTCATTTCCCTTCCTCTCGCTCTCTATCCCCCTCACTCTCTCTCTCTCTCTCTCTCCCGCTATATATTAATACACATATATATATACACCTCCAGCCCTAACCTCAATTTCCTCTCTCTGATTCATCGATGTGAAATTAGCAGTGTTATGTTTAAAAAGCTGTGTTATTAATCCTTGTTTGTCTTCCAAACTCACAGTTCCACGAGATAA
>NC_068988.1:30509252-30509882 GCF_001194135.2 Octopus bimaculoides
CATCAGCATCACAGTGATCCATCTCTCTATTTATCTATCTATCTATCTATCCATCTATCTCTCATCTCTTGTATATAATTATGATGTAATAAATAAAGGTGATTAATTCTTCTTTCAAATTATATTTCAGTCATATGTAATGGCATCTAAAACGTTTAAATATTATTCCTTTAATTGTTGTAGCACTTTCTGGATGTCTGGGCAACCAATTTGCTTGTAATTCTGGTCAGTGTGTCAAGCAAGAATTCCTATGTAATGGCGTTACCAACTGTGAAGATGAATCTGATGAACAAGTTTGCAGTATGTATTTCTAATTAATATAATTTCTAAAGATTCATTTCAATACACACAACCCCTCCCCCTCGCATCTCAATGCTATTGGTTTCAGTGTAATTACAATTAATTATTACAGTTATCTATATAAATTAGTATACTTGGCTTAATTTTTTTTATCTCTCCCCTTTGCTTGCTTGAATCATTCAAGTGTAACCAGGCAGAGACCCCACATTGACCCCAGACTTACTTTTTAAGTCTAGTACTTATTTTATCAGCTTTTTTTGTCAAACTGCTAAGTTATGGGGGATGTAAACAGACCAACATCAGTTGTCTTGCAGGGAAGATGGGACCAAA
>NC_068988.1:30511027-30512503 GCF_001194135.2 Octopus bimaculoides
TGCTTAAAATGTATTTATTGCAGGAAACAGCAAGGTTTCTTTCTCTCCTGTTTTTACAAAGCTCAACCTACACAAGTGAATGTGTGAACAACAAAACAGGGATTTTGAAAGAAGTTTCTATGAAACTAGTTTTAAACGGCTATGGGAGTCCACCAGACTAAAACAGTAATCAAAGGGGTCTGTAGAGTACAAAAATGGTTGAGAACCACTGGTTCAGATGAAATTAGGGTGTCCTGTGAATGTAACCAGAATATTGGTTTAACTCTCATTCAGAGATTCTAGTGACATAGAATGCCAGGTTAAAATTCAACCAAAACCAGTTCTACTTATGTATATGGATTTTAACATTTCAAGAAAGAAGATTTCTCACCACTTAGAAAATAGACATTTTGTCAATGGAAATGCTGCTTCCCTCTGCCCCAGTCCCTTCTTTCATACTTTAATCCCTTGCCTCATTACATAAAGCTACCCAAACCCCACTGCCCCACAGCCTTGCAAGCTGCCTGGCAACCTCACTGGTGTCGATGGCATGGGAAGGTACTCAGTCCATGTTGTAAAGTGATCGGCATTAGGCAGGGTGTCCTGCTGTAGAAGCCATTCCAAAGTAAGCGCAGGAACATGATGCAATCGTTTAACCCATGGGATTCTGTTGAAACATTTGATCCATGCCAACTAGGAACATGGAGGATGACGACGACGATGATGCCAAAGGCCTGCGGGGAAACACAAAGATAAGAACCCAAATCCTAGAATACAACCTTCGTAATGTTTCTAAAGTAAGATTTTCTTTTTCCATCTCCTTTGGCACAGATCAAAAGGTCTGTCCAAACAATCAGTGGGCATGTCCGAATGCTGAACGCTGTATTCCAATAACGAGTGTGTGCGATGGGAAAAACGATTGTGATGATGGAGCAGATGAGGTTTCTACTTGTTGTAAGTAATATCTTTAAACTTGTAAAGTATAAATGTTTATATGTATGTATATATCATTATATATTTAAGTATACCCCACCCCCACCCACACACTTCCTCTCATCTTTGTTGCTACCTTTCACCTTTCCTGACCCTCACCTACTTCCTCCTTTTTCCCTTTCAACCGATTGACCAACCCTTCACCATACCCATCCCTTACTGCATTTTCCCCTATCCCCTTCTCTATACATCGGCCACTTTCCTTTCGCACTTTCATGAACTCACTCACATCGTTTCTCTTATCTTCCTCTTCCTGCAACTTGAGGGAAACCCTGACACATCTTCATCACCATCTCTTAATCTCTTTTCCAACTGGAGGGTAACCATATCTCTCCCTGACACCTGTTCCTGTCCCTCTATCATATTTTAACCTCTTATCACCTGCCGTAAACCCCACCACAGCCCCTACAGCTGGGTGAGTCTTGCTTGTTACTTCACAATCTCACTGTTGCTGGTGCCACAGGAAAAGCACAGGGTAACCTCTATGAAGTGGTTAGCATTATA
>NC_068988.1:30512801-30513307 GCF_001194135.2 Octopus bimaculoides
ACAAAAACAGACACACAAATACACACATACATATATGTATATATATATATATATATATGATGGGCTTCTTTCAGTTTCCATCTACCAAATCCACTCACAAGGTATTGGTTGGCCCGAGGCTATAGTAAAAGACACTTGCCCAAGGTGCCATGCAGTGGAACTGAACCTAGAACCATGTGGTTGGGAAGCAAGCCTCTTACCACACAGCCACTCCTGTGACTCTATGTAGACAATTATTATCAAACTGGGACCATGCTGGTTATGAAGGCAAGAGTTCCATTTGATCCGATCAGCAGAACAGCCTGCTCACTAATTAACATGCAAGTGGCTGAGTGCTCCACAGACACACGTACCTTTAATGTACGTTCTCAGGCAGATTCGGCAAGATACAAAATGTGACAAGGTTGGCTCTTTAAAATACAGAAACTACTCATTTTTGCCAGATGAGTGGACCAGAGTCACTAGCATGATTAGAGTGTGTGCCACCTAAGGCAGCCCTTTCCTTT
>NC_068988.1:30513407-30513638 GCF_001194135.2 Octopus bimaculoides
CTATTTGTTGTAGCCCAATGTTAGGACAGGGTCACCAAATACTTGCAAGACAAAAGAAAAGTGTGTTATATCAGCAATTTTTAAAATAAAAAAGATTTTTATAAAAGCATTAATTAAGCAAGTCTTTATTCAACATAAATCATAAAAGAAATATGATGAGGTCCTTTAAAATGAAATTTTCTTCAGGTGAATTTTCTTACAACAAAAATGTTTACAGCAAAATTTCCTTTA
>NC_068988.1:30513689-30513903 GCF_001194135.2 Octopus bimaculoides
TTTTTTTTATTGCAGCTCAAACAACAAACTGTGCAGACAGTAACTATGGCAACTGCGAACAACTGTGTTTGCCAACAGGAACTAATACCCACAAATGTGACTGTGCAATAGGCTTCAAGCTGAATTCAAACAATCAATGCACAAGTAAGAAACAACTGTAATTTCTTTTTATTTTCACTCCACCCCCACTTCACCACCACCTCCACTTCATCCC
>NC_068988.1:30514556-30515232 GCF_001194135.2 Octopus bimaculoides
GAGACTGATAGAATAAGTATCAAGCTTAAAAGAAATATAAATGCTGGAAATGATTCATTCAATTAAAATTCTTCAAGGTTGTGCCCCAGTATGGCCACAGTCTAAAGACCGAAACAAGTAAAAGGTAAACCATAACAAAACTGAAGTTCTCAGTCAGGGGCTGGTTATTAATTAACACACAATCTGATTTACTGATTGTTTATTATTTCATCTTTCTTTCAGTTGTATCATCCTTTTACGTATTAGGAATGCGCTATGGAGTTCGTGGATTTTCTTTTGATGCTGAAAACCAAAATGATGCTATGGTGCCAGTTGGTGGAGGTTGTAAAACTTATTTTGTTTCTTGAAAATTCTTTTACCATTTTCCGTTTCTTTTTCCTTACAACTGAAAAAAAAATAACATCAATAATTTGTTTGACTTCAGCACAACAGATAATTATATTAAGAGCAGACTATTTAAACACAAGCTTTTCAAACAACATCACTTAAAAGATACTATATCTTCCTCAAAGCACATCTGATAAAAATGATTGATTTACATAGTCTGTGTAATGTCAATAGACTTATCTTACACAGTGCATTTTATGTTTGACAGAAAAATATCATATCATAAATTATCCTGCACCAATAATGAACAGAAAAAAGTAAAACTCATTTAGATATAGTATAAAATGTT
>NC_068988.1:30516615-30517049 GCF_001194135.2 Octopus bimaculoides
GATTATCCTTATTTTGAATCTGCTACTTATTCCATTTGCCTTTATTTAAATTTCCACCAAGGTATGGGGTAAATAAATGAACCACCGTTTATGAAGTGGGGAGAGATAAACCTAAACACACACACACACACACACACACACATGCACATACATACAGAGATTGAAGGGCTGCACGCAAGATCACTTATTATGGCGGGAAAGCAGTGCTCAATTGGAGGGAGGAATTCAAATAAAATCCTAACAATCGTGAGTAGTTGAGGAGAGTTGTTAGTAAGGGTCTTGATGTGAATTAGCCCAAGTATATTGGCACACAGCCAAAATGAACATGTAACAAATGGGGGCATATCTTTCTAAGAAGACAAAACCCCTTCAACCAGACAGGAGAAACCTAATTCGAAGACTACAGATCCAATCCATCACTGGACCTGTAAAAA
>NC_068988.1:30517846-30518949 GCF_001194135.2 Octopus bimaculoides
GTGGGCAATAAAGAAATAAATATTTTGTATTTTAGAAATATAACCAATTTATTGTGCATAAACTTTAACAATAGACTCAAAGGAGTCACATGGACTCAAAAGGGTTACATGGAGCCAAAAGAATCACATGAACTCAAAAGTATCACATGGATTCAAAAGGGTTACATGGACTCAAAAGGATTACATGGACTCAAAAGAGTCACATAGACTCAAAAGGGTTACATGGACTCAGAAGTGTCACATGGACTCAAAAGAGTCACATGCACCCTAGCTGAGAACTACTGATTTCAGATTAAACAACAACAACAATGACTCCAAAACTATTCTAAGTTACAAGTTTATCCAAATTCTTTTGTTTAGTGGTTGCCTAATTTAGAATTAATATTTCCCTGATCTGTTTATGGCATTGTCTGAACTCAAGCTTCTTTCAATTCTATTTACTTTGTTCATGGATTTCTCTGAAGAAAGTTACAAGAACACTTTACTCTTTCTTTTATTAATTTCAGATTTTGGATTTAATATTGGAAATCATAAATCCATTGATTAATTCACCTGTATTTATTTCATTTTTATTGCAGGCAATCTTTATTATGTTAATAGCATAGTGAGTGATACGTTTATAGAAGTGTGCCGCCTGAATGGCACATACCGAAAGGTGATTTTGGAAGATAGATCTATTTACCTGCAAGGCTTAACTGTTAATCCAATCAAAAGGTAGAAGCAAACTTAATCTCCTTAATCTCCTTAATATCAACACACACTTTTAAAACTAGTTTTTCATTGTTACTTTTTGTTACACTAGCATAGGGACTTTATATCATCACCATGGCTTAATGTCCACTTTTCCATGCTTGTATGGGTCGGATAGAATTTGTTCAAGCAAAAGATGCCCTTCCTGTTGCCAACCCTCACCTGTTTTCAAGCAAAATGATATTCCCCCACAGCTAGACATACTTTTCATGGAATACTGGAAACGAGCAATCTTGCTTGCATCCTTTACATCCATTACATGATGTCTTTTCAAGATTCCACTCAAGGGCTCAGCATTGCCTCCATCCTCTCTGCCCCATTTCATCTTCTGACACCCATCACTTCTCTGTCAT
>NC_068988.1:30528268-30528391 GCF_001194135.2 Octopus bimaculoides
CACCAGCCCCTCGTAGGGTTACACTCTTACAGTTGAGTGGAGTAATGAAAATTTTATTCAAGAACCCAATGTGCCACAACCTAACCTCTAGACCAAAGGTTCTCAACCCATTTTAGCCAAAGC
>NC_068988.1:30528401-30528938 GCF_001194135.2 Octopus bimaculoides
ACCCCTTTTTGAGTCCCCCTTGGAGTTACAAATGCCCTCCCCCCACCAGAAAATAATTTTCAATATACTACTTATTTTGATATCAGCGGATAATGATTAGAACAATAAAGGACATCGTTTTACATATGCGCTTTCATGCAGTCGGGAGTACAGGTGTACAAACTGAAATGCAAAGAAAACAAAATAACAAATTGAAAGTTTGGTAATTGTGTTTATTTCCATCATGTGACACTTATGAGATCAACCTCATATCTATCGAAAGAGTGCTCTTTGGTACAAGAGAGCCCCTTTGCTCCAAAACGAACACCTCAAGCTCCAAATGCCCCCCGCCCCGAGGGGCTATATGGCCCCCTGCTGAGAACCTTTGCTCTAGACCATGTACCTTCACTTTTTCAGATTAAAGAATAAAATAAATCCATTTGTTTAATACCTGCCTTGTTTCTGCCATGCAATACCTTTTATTTTCAGCATCAAAGGAATTTTTGCTGATGGCAATTGCTTCTCGCATCCAGACAATATCTTTGCATCCTAACCGAA
>NC_068988.1:30529025-30529135 GCF_001194135.2 Octopus bimaculoides
TATGGTATAAACAATCCTGCAGCTATAGTCCGATATGATGTTGAAACAAAAACCAGTCAGCAGTTTGTTATTGATCCAGTGAACAAACTAGGTAAATATATAATATGGTA
>NC_068988.1:30529145-30529249 GCF_001194135.2 Octopus bimaculoides
AGTTTGTTATTGATCCAGTGAACAAACTAGGTAAATATATAATATGGTAAATATTCAATGTGGAAACCTATGCGTGTGTGTGTGTATGAGTGTGTGTGTGTGTG
>NC_068988.1:30530452-30530747 GCF_001194135.2 Octopus bimaculoides
GGACCGGGAAAAAGATTTACTGGACAGATGCATTATACAATAGGATTTCAGTCATGAGTTTTGACTCAACATACAAGGCTAATTTGTTAACCACACAGAAACCCAAGAGCATTGTGCTTGATCCTTGTAAAGGGTACGTATTCTCTAACTCACTTCATCAATGCATTTCTATTTTCTAATATTTTTAATATCATTCTTCCATTTCAGGTTGCTTTTAATTTTCTTTTGCTAGAGTCTTGCATGAGTAGTCGGCTTGCTACATGCAGCCTATGGTACCATGTTATCTGTTCTGTTC
>NC_068988.1:30532107-30532443 GCF_001194135.2 Octopus bimaculoides
AGTTAAGATCAGAAGCCATGAGATCCACTGCCTGGTACTGCATCAGGGCAGCACATGGCTTAGTGCTTAGGGCATTGCACTCACGATCTAACAATCGTGATTTCAATTCCTAGAACAAGTGGTACATTGTGTTCTTGAGCAAGATGTTTTATTTCACGTTGCTCTGCAATCAATTGACACCTGACGTATGGTACACCATACACCTGTTCAGCCAACATTGATTTGATGGAACGAGTGAGCTAATGCACATGAACATTTGAGCACTATAAACAAATCATTTGTGCGAGTCATTCAGCAAATAGGTGAACACTCACATGTCGCCTTTATTGGGGGGGG
>NC_068988.1:30532472-30532950 GCF_001194135.2 Octopus bimaculoides
GGGGGGGGGGTCCATCGTTATTATTATTAGTATTATTAAGGGGACAAGCTGGCAGTGCTCAGCCAGTTGCACCTTAATTTCACAAGCAAACTGTTCCATTGACCAGATCAACTGGAACATTATCCAAGGTAACCGATGGAGTGCCAGGTGGTCAATCGGTCATCCTGCTCTGATATGATCTGCTTAACCGAACCTTATTTAGTACTTCTTATGTTTAAGAGATAAAAATTTATTCCTTTATTGTCTGCCTTTGTTGGTTGTCTTTCTCTTTGCGGATGAATTTGTTACTCACTCACCCAGTTCTGAATTCACTGTGTTCTATCTGATCTGTAGAATGGAACCCCACCCCCACCATTGGTTTCGACAACGAAGGTTCCATTTGATCCATTGAATGGAACAACCTGCTTGTGAAATTCATATACAAGTGGCCGAGCGCCCCACAGATACACATACCCCTAACACAGTTCTCAGGAAGATT
>NC_068988.1:30532960-30533524 GCF_001194135.2 Octopus bimaculoides
CATGATACAGAATGTGACAAGGCTGACCCTTTGAATTACAGGTACAACTCGTTTTTTGCCAGCTGCATAGACTGGAACAATGTAAAGTAAAGTGCCTTGCTCAAGGACACACTGCACTGCTGAGAATTGAAGTTATGGCCTTATGATTGTGACCCGAATGCTCTAACCACTGAACCATGCACCTTCACAATCTGTATATACACAACACCTGCATGAAACCACAAGTGCGACATTGTATTACAAACTTTCTTGTATATATGTTTCTAGGTACATGTATTGGTCGAATTCAGGCATTGGTCAGTCACCAAGCATTGAAAAAGCAACTATGGCTGGTAATCAAAGATCTGTGTTGGTCAGCTCTGACTTAGGTGACCCAGATGGCCTGGCAATTGACTACACCTATGAAAAGCTTTATTGGGCTGATACACTGAAGTAAGTTGCATAAATTTCGTTGTCATGAGTTTCTTCTTTTTTTTGTACCTGACAGAAAATATTTGTTTTATGTGTATTCTTAAATAAAGTTTGCTTTTCTCTCTTCCTCCCCCCATCATCATCATCCTCCTC
>NC_068988.1:30533534-30533991 GCF_001194135.2 Octopus bimaculoides
ATCATCATCCTCCTCTCCATCCATTTTTCCATGCTTACACGGATCAGTCAGAGTCTGTCGCTGCAGATTTTCTACAGTTGGATGCCTTCCCTGTCACCAGCCTTCACTTGTTTCCAAGCAAGATAATATTTCCCCATATGGTCAAACATGTTTCTCAAAGAAAGCTTGAAAAGAGCAACATCATTTACAACTATCGGTGATATCAAAACAAATGTACACACACACACACACCCATGTACACATTATGAGCTTCTTTCAGTTTCCATCTACCAACTCCACTCACACTATAGCCCCAGGCTGGATTAACTGGAACATTCATTGTCTCAATTGATAGAGTGGCAGTCTTCATTTGCAAGCTATTATTTGTAGTTTTATCTGCTTTAATTTCCATCATTAAAAACGAAAAATTAATTAATGTTTTTGCTTTTACTTTTAGTGATAATGTTTCCTATATTTC
>NC_068988.1:30534001-30534804 GCF_001194135.2 Octopus bimaculoides
TAATTAATGTTTTTGCTTTTACTTTTAGTGATAATGTTTCCTATATTTCATTTTATTTTCTCTGAGAGTATTTTATATATGTGTCTATTTTCAATGTTCTTTAGAAATCAGATTGAAAGAATTTCTCTCGATGGACATTACCGTGATGTGATTGTTGCCACCACATATGAACCAACGTCTATAACTGTCTTCGGTCTTTACATCTACTGGATAAGTTCATTTAGGTGTATGTATTGCAAACTAATCCTCTTCATATATAAATAATATACACAGGTCTGTGAAATGGAACTTTATGAAAATTGCTTTCATAATTCTATGTTACTTTATGTATGTTTGTGGCACCAATTCATAATATCAAAAAGGCTCATTTCCATCACCCAAAACTTTCTCAGAATTCCATGATAAAATATACCATAATTTGGAAGTACATCCTCATGTTGTAGGACAAAATGAAACTAATAAAAATGAAATCGATACTTTATTTGGTAAAATAAAATGGCACAAATGGCACAAATGAAAGGTGAGAAGATTGAAAGGTGAGAAAATAGACTTTTTGTAAGAGTTTCATTCATTTTTAGTAGCCATCACCTCGAAATCTCTTCTTTTTCTCTTGGAATCTATGCCTGGAACTCAGAAGCTTCTGAGCATTTGATGGAGATTCAAGATACAACATCCAGTAGTAGTTGGCCATTCTATTGGCTTCAAATTTTGGTACAAGGCCGGCAATTTGGGAGAAGGAGTAAGTTGATTACATTGATCCTGGTGTTCAACTGGTACTTATTTTATCGATCTCAAAAGGATGA
>NC_068988.1:30534814-30535043 GCF_001194135.2 Octopus bimaculoides
TGATCCTGGTGTTCAACTGGTACTTATTTTATCGATCTCAAAAGGATGAATTGGAAAGTCAATCGCAGCAGAATTTGAACTCAAAATGTAAAGATGAACAAAATACAGGCAAGCATTTTCTCTGGCATGCTAACAATTCTGCCAGCTCACTGCCATATTGTCAGCCATTGTATTGACACTCCATCTTCCACATTATTCATGGGATGACTCAATATATGTACACACACAC
>NC_068988.1:30535122-30535258 GCF_001194135.2 Octopus bimaculoides
CACACACACACACACACACACGCACATGCAGAAGGCACATGGCCTAGTGGTTAGAGTGTTGGGCTCACAATCATGAGGTAGTGAGATTGATTCCCAGACTGGGCTGTGTGTTGTGTTCTTGAGCAAGACACTTTAT
>NC_068988.1:30535268-30535425 GCF_001194135.2 Octopus bimaculoides
TGTGTTCTTGAGCAAGACACTTTATTTCCCGTTGCTCCAGTTCCCTCAGCCATAGAAATGAGTTGCGATGTCATTGGTGCCAAGCTGTATCAGTCTTTGCCTTTGCTCTGGATAGCATCAGTGGCATGGAGAGGAGGAGGCTGATATGCATGGGTGA
>NC_068988.1:30535435-30535634 GCF_001194135.2 Octopus bimaculoides
GAGGAGGCTGATATGCATGGGTGACTGCTGGTCTTCCATAAACAACCTTGTCCGGACTTTTGCCTCAGACAGTAACTTTCTGGGTGCAATCCCATGGTCATTCATAACTGAAGGGGGTCTTTATCTATCCCCTTACCCTTTTTTGTTATACAGAATGAGGGAGAGAGAGAGAGAGAGAGAGAGAGAGAGAGAGAGAGAG
>NC_068988.1:30535644-30536157 GCF_001194135.2 Octopus bimaculoides
GAGAGAGAGAGAGAGAGAGAGAGAGAGAGAGAGAGAGAGAGAGAATGCCTACATGATTTGCTTGATACTTTTATATTTTTCTTTGTGAACCTTAGAATTTTATTTTCTTCCTCCTAAGTTGAGAAAATTGCTTAATATGTCTACTGCAATAAGTGTAGAACATTTGTATATTTTCCTGTTTATTTTATTCCCTTTTGCTTCATAAAGGGTTGATGTATCGTGCTGAGAAACACACTGGAGCCAATACCATAAGAATGACAAAATACCTCACGTCCTTTCCAGACGATATTGTGGTTTTTTCTGCAGATTTACAAAACTGTGAGTTAATTATTATTTTCCTTTTCTCCTCTTTTATCAAATTTTAAGACTTAAAATATACCAAGTATTGTTGTATTATTCCACAATGACTTATTTATGTAACACTTTCTCAAATATATGAAATCTTATGTTTATATGTAAGTATTGGAGTCTGGTGCAGCTCCTCAGCTTACCAGCCCTGGTCAAACTGTCCAA
>NC_068988.1:30536167-30538011 GCF_001194135.2 Octopus bimaculoides
TGCAGCTCCTCAGCTTACCAGCCCTGGTCAAACTGTCCAACCCATGCCAGCAGGACAACGGACGTTAAATGATGATGATGAGGAGGAGGAGGAGGATATCTAAAGAAGGAACGTTGCTGTGTGAGGCTGGAACAAAGCGAGAAGGTACAAAGTAAACAACAAAACAAACATTAAACAATTCAGATGAGGATTGGTTACCATTAGAAACAATACTAGTCATAATGGTTATATCTTGTGTATCAAATCACCATTGTAAGTATTTCTACTTAGATATCTTGCTCAAGTTCACTAAAGTTGACATTTTCTTCCCAGGTAAGCTTGATCCTTGTCAATTATTTAACGGAGGTTGCAGTCAGGGATGTCATCCTGCACCCAATGGAGAAGCTGAATGCTCGTGTAATGGAACTTCATCTGTAGTGAGTAAATACAAAACATGTATCCCCCAGAACCACAACTGTTCAGATACTGAATTCGTTTGTTCAAATGGAAAGTGCATTTACAAAAGTTGGGTATGTGATCAGGACGATGACTGCAAGGATGGTTCTGATGAAAACAGCAACTTGTGTGGTCAGTATTTCATTATTTAATTTATGGTCATTGTCATCATACTTTCTATTATTTTATTGTTTTAGTTAATGGGCAGTGGTCATGTTGGGGCAACACCTTGAAGTGTTTTAGTCGATCATATAGACTCCAGAAATTATTTTTTAAGTCTGATATCTATTTTATTGATTTCTATTTATCAAACTTCTAACATTGAGTACGTATACAAAGAAGAGATTTTTATTGTCAATGTAGAGGCAGAGAGAAGCCTAGCACACACACAAATGCACACAAACACATATGCATACAAACGCATACATATGCACACATACATACACACATATACATAGGCACATAAACACATACATGTATTTATAAATATAATAAATGATGATGGATGGACAGTGACAGTGCAATTCACACTACAAACGTTTTGATAACATGGTAATTTTTTTTGCAATTGCTGTATTTCAAAAACTCGTGATTTGTTTTATGTAATACACCAATTGCATGTAAATTGCTATGCTATTGAAACATATGTAGCACGTAGTGAACAGTCATCACCCATTCATCTTCACCATGTGACATGTGGAGATAGCCTTGCTACAAAGAATGGAGTTGCAAAATACTTGCTATCATTAAATAATTGTGATTATGTTAATTAATTTTGTGATTTAATGATAGAATGGGAATATTAATTCATTAATATCTCTATATTGTACATGTTGAGGTTTTCTAAACTGATATTAAAATGATATGGGAACACAAAACAGTGAGAATCAAAGTAAATTCCTGGGATTCATAGGACTGGTTATCCCATTTTACCTGGATGAGATGCCAGTCCATCACAGCATTACTCATTTATAGGTGAGTGAACTGGACAAACATAAAATGAAGTATATTGCTCAAGAACCCAACATACTGCCCAATATAGGAATAAAAACTACAATTTGGCAGTTGTGAATGCAACAACGTAACCACTAGGCTACATGTCTTCACAATAATGCGTGTATTCATTCATAATTGTTTTTTTTTTATTCTGTATAATATATTTTATAAAATGAATTAATTAATTAATTAAAATGAGCTTCTTTCATCATTGCATTTATAACTTCACCAAGTTTAGAATTTTTTGCTTTATTAAATCCATTTACATGTCACATTATTCTCATTTTATGTTGTATGATTACCACTGGGAACTAATATATGCTCCTCTTCACCAGCGACCCACACTTGTGAGAAGACTCAGTACAGATGCAACAACGGACGCTGTATCAATCATCTGTTTCGTTGTGATTTCG
>NC_068988.1:30538021-30538227 GCF_001194135.2 Octopus bimaculoides
AGATGCAACAACGGACGCTGTATCAATCATCTGTTTCGTTGTGATTTCGATGACGATTGTCTTGACAACTCGGATGAAATCGGTTGTGGTAAGTTTGACCTCTATCATTCATCATCATCCTAATCATCGTTGTTGTCATTGCCATCCTTGTCATCATTGTCATCGTCATCATCATCATGAACAGCTATCAATATCATCATTTAATG
>NC_068988.1:30538237-30538598 GCF_001194135.2 Octopus bimaculoides
TGTCATCGTCATCATCATCATGAACAGCTATCAATATCATCATTTAATGTTCACTTTTTCCATGCTTGTCCGGATCAGATGGAATTTGTTGAAGTAGATTTTCTATGCCTGGATGCCTTTCCTGTCACCAACAATCATCTGTTTCCAAGCAGAATAATATTCAGCCATTGCCAGACTTGTTTTCATGGAAGACTGGAAATGAACGATGTTGCTTGGATGATGGTGATGTTTGTTTCACAGCAATTGCACGTCAAGACAAAGAAGCACAAGCATGCACACACACATACACACCCATGCATCTGCATACACACACATGCATGCATGTGTGCACACACACATACGCACATTACCATCATCATCA
>NC_068988.1:30538608-30539536 GCF_001194135.2 Octopus bimaculoides
CATGCATGCATGTGTGCACACACACATACGCACATTACCATCATCATCACCATTTCACTTCTGTATTTCATGCTAGTATGGATTGGATGATTTGACAGGATCCAACCACTACAGGGCTGTGTTGGGTCTAATGTCTGCTTTGGCAAGGTTTCCATAACTGAAAGCCGTTCTTAGCGTTTGCAACTTTATAGGGGAACTGCATGTCTTTTTTTTTTCCCGTGGCTCCAGCACTAGTGAAATTACCAAATAATTTCATAGACAAGAACCTCTTGACAGAGTGGGATTGCAGACCTGAGAGAGGTGGCTTTGAGCCAGCTGATAAGAGGTTGAAATATGATAAAAGGACAGGAACAAGTGTTTTGCTGCAGAGCAAACACATGGCTTCTCCAGTAGAAAAGGGAGAAAGGATTGTGAAAATGCAGTATCAGGGTGTAACGTTGAGGTGGATAGAGAGAGAGAGAGACTGGAGGAGGAGAATTGAGGATAGCTGGGTGGATAGGTAGGTCTATGAGAACGTGAAAGGAGACTAGCAGGCAGTAGAGATGAAGACATAAGGGAAAACAGAAGTGAATGGTGACTATGGATGGAGGCGTGGGCAATGATGAGTCTCAGTTTGGGGGAAAATTTAAGGTAAATAGGGGTGAGTTGTGGAGGAGGAGGAGAAGATAGGAGATAAAACATACATAGAAAAGAAGATGGAGAGCAACAGCATAACTTAAGCATAGATATATAAGAAATAGGGAAATGAGCTGAAGTGTGGCGGAGAGAAAAGATGCACAGTGACAGAGACAGGAGTCAGAAGTACATAGGGATGGATATTGTGAGTTTAAAAAGAGGAAATCATTGACAGATATGAGAGGGTGCTCAAAGGAAAGTAACATTCAGTGGATGGTGTGGAGAATACTGGCAGGGTGGCAACAGAAGTGGT
>NC_068988.1:30539546-30540557 GCF_001194135.2 Octopus bimaculoides
ATTCAGTGGATGGTGTGGAGAATACTGGCAGGGTGGCAACAGAAGTGGTTACAAGAGAGGGTTACTCAAAGCACAAAAATAGGGAAGGAATAAATGCATTTCTTCTTTCATATAACTACAACAGCTGAGTAATAGTACTGTAGTTAGAGGGGTGGAGTCTTACAAAGATGAATCATTGAGAAGGCTTGACAGGTACAGTTTGGGTGTACAGGAATAGATCTTAATGACATGCTTTCAGCACCTTATTTTGACTGACATTGGTAGGTTTTCTTGAACATGGCAAATCACAATTCATCTCTGCCCTTTGACATCCCCTCTATGGGGCCTAACAATATGACTTTGCTGCTTCATTCCATATCTTCGTGGATCTCCAAATTACGTCCACATTTAACAATCAGCTCTGCTTTATGCAACTCCCCTCATTCATACACATTGCACGACCAAACCAGTCAAGTTTAACTGCACCATGCAATGCAGTAGGACATAAAAGATATTGTAGACAACCAATATTTTATATGAACAGCTAATATTTTGCTTTGACCATATTGTACAACCCTAATGTAAAGAATGAATTTTCAAACATAGTTTTTTTGTTTTTTTTTACAATTAACTCTTTTTTTAATTGAACTTTTTTATTTTGTGTTTTTAAATGAATATTTCATCATCTATTTCCAGATGCCTCAACCTGTGGCCCAGCACAGTTTACCTGTAAGAATTACCGTTGCATCGATGCTGAACAGGTTTGTGATGGCTACGACCAATGTCGGGATGGAGAGCAGACTGATGAAAAGAACTGCCGTAAGTATTTCACTGCTAATAACAACTTTGCCAGTCTGGCGTCTTTAGGAGGGAAATTTTATCAGGTACATGAAGAAAGAACATATCTGAGACGGGCATCCATAAAAACAAAGAACTTTAAAAATGGTTCCATGGTGTAAACTTTCTGTTTTAAGGAAATCTAAATTAAAATCTTCCAAGAGAATTTTAAGTTAATTTTTGTTCCAAACGCCA
>NC_068988.1:30540567-30541283 GCF_001194135.2 Octopus bimaculoides
ATTAAAATCTTCCAAGAGAATTTTAAGTTAATTTTTGTTCCAAACGCCAAATTACTAACGATAATTTTGCTTCACTATATTCTTCATTATTTTCAAAATTAATTAAAACAAAAGCAGAGCATTCCAAGAGAAACATGGTAACAAAAGGTCAAGTATCTTGGCAACTGACCTTTCGCACTTTCCAATTATTCGATTTAAAATAGTAGATTCTGTCATGCAGATATTTATTCAGTAAACTGCAACAATGAAATGTCTCTAATCACAATTTTATTTCTACAAACTTAGTTATTTGCTTCATTCCTGGATGTATCTCACTTATTTCATTGTCTCAATTTAAAAACTCAAAGGAGATCGAATTTCTTCTTCATGATTGCTTGAAGTCATATTCTCTCGGTTAATGGACCTGGACAAATAACTTAAAACCCAAGTCCTCATTCCTCATGGAGCAGAGATCATCCATGACTTTTCCTCAATTCTCAACTCTCAGCCATCTTTTCTGAACTCTTATTAGTGTTGAATTGTCATCAATGACATTCCCTCACTGATCCAAGTCTGCTTCATGTCTGCCTGTCCCTTAGTTTCCAGGTTTTATATTTATATTTATTTCGATGAAGTGTGAATGTATCTGAGAGAGGGAGAATGAAAGAGCATGTGTGTATGTGTGCACACACACACACACACATGCATGTGTGTGCTGCAAATGATTATCTCCTGCT
>NC_068988.1:30541293-30541410 GCF_001194135.2 Octopus bimaculoides
ACACACACACACACATGCATGTGTGTGCTGCAAATGATTATCTCCTGCTAGCGATATAAACACGAGTGCTTATATGCACCCCAAGTCCCTATGAGAGATTCTTTCATGGTAAATAAT
>NC_068988.1:30541420-30541900 GCF_001194135.2 Octopus bimaculoides
CTTATATGCACCCCAAGTCCCTATGAGAGATTCTTTCATGGTAAATAATGCAGAATTCTGTCTTGTAACACAATATTCACTTTTAAGTGTGGATAACTATTACTTTTTGGAATTAATACCACTTATGTTACTAATAATTATATTTCAAGACATGAGTTCAAATCAGGAATCTTAAAAACCAAATACAAAAAGGGAAAACTCACAAATAGCTTTTGACAAAAAGGGCCCAAAGGTACCATTTTGTTTTGGGGCTATTTCCAATATTAAAAGGATCCAACCCTGATTACATTGGTGGTGAATTAGATTAATTTGGTATCAAAATCAGTCTAAATGATTGCAATTATTAGTATGATTAATCTTCAAAAATATTCTTCCTCGCAGCCAACAACATGACGTGTCCAGAGAATAGAGTGAAATGCCCAAACTCTAATGTTTGTATAAGAATACATCTGCTGTGTGATGGTGACAATGACTGTGGGG
>NC_068988.1:30541910-30542750 GCF_001194135.2 Octopus bimaculoides
ATTCTGATGAAAACGTTATGTTTTGCAAGTCTGCAAACTGTACAGGTTAGTAAATAATTCTTCAAGCATCGTCACAGGGTCTAAAATTTTGACAAAAGGCCAGTAATTTCGGGGGTCGGGGTAGATCAGTTACATTGACCCCAGTGTTCAACTGGTAGTTATTTTATTGACCCCTAAAGGGATGAAAGGCAAAGTCAGCCTCAGCAGAATTAGAACTCAGAATGTAAGGACAGATGAAATGCTGCAAAGCATTTTGTCTGATGTGCTAATGATTCTGCCGGCTTGCCATTTTCTCTAAAACTAATTTCAAATTTTGGCACAAGGCCAGCAATTTATGGGGAGCGGGACGAGTCAATTACATTAACCCCAGTATATTAATTGACGGATATAATTGCAGGTATGGCTGGTTGCACACTAGCAATTAATTTTTACTCCAAATATAATTGCAAATGTGTGTAAAAACACTTGAAATGTTTGAGAATTGAGTAATGACTCCATGTGCATGGTTTTCTTTCAGGCCATTTCCGATGCCTGCAAGCCAACCGCTGTATTCCTTCTTCTTGGTATTGTGATGGTACTGAAGACTGTGCAAGTGGGGAAGATGAACCAACTAACTGTAAGTAAAGAAGCACATTTTTATATTTCTATGTTGATCAAAGAAGACACGTTGATTGTAAAAAAAAAAAATTCATGTTTCCTTCTCAAGCCATGCCAGGCTCATGAGGGCCGGTTTCCTGGTTTTAATGGTATATATATTCCCCACCTGGATGGGATGCCAGTTTTCTTTAATCAAGTAATCACTTCCTCACACATAACATACCTTAAATATAGCTACAGCAA
>NC_068988.1:30542760-30542987 GCF_001194135.2 Octopus bimaculoides
CAAATCTAAACTGGCTACTTTGTGCAGTCTCAAAATCTCACATGTTGTATTCTGTGTCACAAATCTTCAGAGATATCTCAATGAGTTTTAATGAACCAATGAATGTTAATTTGGCTTTAAACCATTTCAGTATCCACAATTATCACCTGTGGTGGTGTGACTAGAGTTTGTGCCACCAAGGGTGGTTCTTAAGTTTGCTACACTCTGCTCCAAGAAAGACCAGCTGA
>NC_068988.1:30542997-30544726 GCF_001194135.2 Octopus bimaculoides
AGGGTGGTTCTTAAGTTTGCTACACTCTGCTCCAAGAAAGACCAGCTGAGGAGATCATGCCCTTGCCCCTGGGATCTGGAGTCTTATAGATTATATTGTGAGACCTAGTCTAATGCCTCTCCTTGTCTAGTTTCAATTAAATAAATTTAGCTTTTTATCAATCAGCTTCAATGTAATAACATACAGGCTATAACGTTGTATTTAAATGGGTATCAAATGTGATGAATATCAAAACTTCCTCAAATAAAGAATGATTCCTCCTCTTTAAAAGACATTAAGGCAACAATGAATATTATTATTTTTTCTGTGAAATTTTATATAAAATCTGTGCAGTTGTTTATTTCAGGTCATGTGAATTTAACATGTGCCAGCAACATGTTTGCATGCGGCTCAGGAGGGTGCATCTATAAAGCCTGGTTATGCGATGGAGAAAACGATTGCTCTGATGGTTCGGATGAAACCATTGACTGTCGTAAGTCACTGATTATCTTAGTTTCCTTTATTGTCATTAATATATATAAAAAAAAAAAACAAGTTTGTTACGTACAACAGGAGTTGGTCAAGTTCCTTGAATGTATCTTGGTCAGCCTGTGAACTTTTTAGCCGACCCTAATACATCTGCCACACACAAAGACTACTCCCTCTGTTAACCTACCTGCTATACCACTGCACCTCCTATGTGTTTATAGCTTGCACTGGGTTCACTGGATGGAATTTCTACCTACACCTTTTCTACATATCAAGCAGAGTCATTTCCCAGAAGGAATTAGTGATTTATCTGTTTTCCTACTTACTAACACTTTGGTCTTTATTAACGCTAAGGATCTTGGATTACAGACCTTGCTTCCTTTCCCAAATATTTTTCTATCATTCTACTATAGATTCAACTATAAGAACGAAGTCATTAAAATAGAGAAGTAACCATAGGTAACCAGTCTTGAATTCCTCTGTTATGGCCTAGAGGGCTACGATAAACAAGAGGGGTCTGAGAACTGAGCTTTGGTGAACTCCTACCTGCATAGTAAATTCATTGCTATATTCGTTACTGACTTTCACCTTTCTGACAGCATCTCTTTACATGGCCTGGATGGCTCTCACCACCGTCAGCTACCCTTAGCTTCTGCAGTGACCAACAGATGAGGGACTAGGTACCTTGTCAAAGGCTTTCTCCATGTTAACAAATACCAAGTACAGAAGTTATCGTTCACTAAGTGTTTCTCCTGCGGCATCTAGGTTGACTCCTACTTGAGATACAACCCTTTCTGAAACTTTCATGACCTGGCCCAGCAATTTGCTACAATGCAACATTCTGAGAAAAAAAGAAATTGTGTTTCTAAAACTATTCAAAAATTTACATAATAATAAAAATGAAAATAAAATAAAACATTATAAATGATGATGAAAGGTTCAGAAACTCCTGGTTCATCATAAAATACTTCCCATTGCAGATGTGCAGGCATTCGTGAGTGAATTATTAACTGCCATAATTAAAAAGGGATTAATTTTTAGCACCGACAAGTCTTAGTCCCTTTCAGAGGCTGAAGTAGTTTTTTGCTATCTTGAATTCCTTGGAGTGAAATTGTCATATTTACTACATTTATTATATTAGTTAGAAATCATGCTTATTTCATCATCATCATCATCACCATCACCAACATCATCATTGTTTAGCATCCACTTTTCCATGCTCACATGAGGCAGAGTTTATACAACTGGATGCCCTTCCTGT
>NC_068988.1:30544736-30545869 GCF_001194135.2 Octopus bimaculoides
TTCCATGCTCACATGAGGCAGAGTTTATACAACTGGATGCCCTTCCTGTCATCAACCCTTACCTGTTTCCAAGCAAGGTAATATTTCCCCTTGACCAGATATCTCTCAGAAGACATCCCTCAGACAAAGAGCACTGCTTGCATGGTACTGTTTTGCTTACACTTTCATGCGACCTCAAAGAACAAATGGTGTGTTTAACTGCACTTCGCAGACATAATTGCTAAGGCATTGCCATGGAGATTGGCCAGTGACACTCACTGCAACAGCCTTGTTCTGACTTCAATATTGCTAAAGTCCACTTTAGTTTTCATCTTTCTGGGATTGACGAAAGAAAATACCAGTTAAATACTTGGGTCATTGAAATGTACTTAGACATCAACACCATCCACAGACAAATGCGTATCATTTTACCTGTATAACGAATCAAAATTTATGCTACATTCCTTTATTAAAATATTTACTCTTGACTTGTGTTTCAGGAAATATTGCATGTGCTGCAGATGAATTTAACTGCACGCATAACCGCAATATTGGAATTTACCCATGCATTAAAAAGAAATTTGTATGTGATGGAGATAAAAACTGCGCCGATGGAGAGGATGAACGCCAGTCTTGTCCACCAGATGTCTGTGATGATAATGAGTTTGCATGTGCAAATGGTGGCTGCATTCAATCAAAATTTGTTTGTGATCGTGAAGACGATTGTGGTGATCGCTCTGACGAACATGGCAATTGTGGTAAGTCCTTTTGTATACAGGCCTCGGTCATCTGTCATAGCCTCCGTGAGGCCCAACACTCAAGAAAACTGTGTAACACACATAGACATTATTAAATGAAAATCCAAATGAATTATTGAAATTAATTATGATTTCAGAATATCCAGAATGTGGAGAAGACCTTTTCACTTGTGATAACAAACGATGCATCCTTAATTCATGGGTTTGTGATGGAGATAATGACTGCCACGATAATTCAGATGAAAAAGAATCGGTGTGCTGTGAGTGTCCCATTTTTTATTTCTTTGTTTTTGCTTTGTTTCTTCAGAGATTCTAGAGACAAAAAAATGGTGGAATCATGAAAACATAGCTGGCAGAAACGTTAGCACGCCGGGCGAAATGCTGAGCGGTATTTCG
>NC_068988.1:30546031-30546233 GCF_001194135.2 Octopus bimaculoides
CTTTCATCCTTTTGGGGTCAATAAATTAAGTACCAGTTGTGTAGTGGGGTCTATCTAATCGACTGGCCCCCAAAATTCCGAGCCTTGTGCCTACAGTAGAAAAGAATATTTGATCTACTTCAAGTTCCACCATTAAAACTATACATATATGTGTGTGTGTATGAGTATGTGTTTAAATATATATATATATATATATATATAT
>NC_068988.1:30546243-30546711 GCF_001194135.2 Octopus bimaculoides
TATATATATATAAATATATATATAGGAGGTCTGATGTAAAAGTATCATGACTGGTGCTATAAAAAAAAAACTACAACACATACTAATTCGATATCTAATCTCCTTGGAAGTAGTCCCCTTCAAAGTGGTCCCCTTCAAAGTGGTCCCCTTATGCAGCATTGTTTCCAGTTAGCAAGCAGCTGCCTCATTGCATTCTCTTGGAATTTCTCAGCATCTTGGAATCATGCTCCTTTCAAGTGGAATTTGAGTTTTGGAATTTGGAACAATGATAACCTTCAAGCCATGTCTCTCTCCACACACTTTACTTGCCAGTACTGCTATAAATAATGGAAGAGAGAACATCTTAACTTAATGTGCATGTGAGACAGAGTTCAAGGTCAGTCTGTGCCAAGTGACATCATTCTGTATGCTCCATTACCATAGCAACAGCTCCATATATATTTTTATCAAACCTCAAATATATATATA
>NC_068988.1:30546760-30548353 GCF_001194135.2 Octopus bimaculoides
TATATATATATATATATGTATATATATGTATATACACACACACACAGGCATATATAATGTCCTTGATTTTCTTGTGAATAATTGTAATGTATTTTACCATTCCAGTAACACCAGCACCAACTTGTCCACCTGGACAATTTCGGTGTGACAATGGAGAATGCATTAATTACCTGTTAGCTTGTAACAAGAATCCTGACTGCTCTGATCAAACTGATGAACGTCACTGCTGTAAGTATCGACCAGCTGATCTCTTTCGAGGTCGATGAAATAAGTACCAGTTGCATACTGGGGTCAATGTGATTTGATTTACCTGCTTCCCTGAAATTGCTGGCCTTGTGCCAAAATTTGAAATCCTTATTATGTCTCACCACTTTACTGTTTATTCTCTTTCTATGTCTTTCTTTCAACAGACATCAACGAATGTGAAGATGTAACTATCCATCGATGTGAACATACATGCGTTGATACCCTGACCAGTTACCGCTGTGAATGTAACCCAGGTTATACCCTCATGACTGATAGGAAAGCTTGTCGTGGTCAGTATCAATCGTCTTTGGAACCATTCAACCAGATTTCTTTTGCTATTTACTTTATTTTATTATTTTCCCATGGAATATACCAATGGAGATACATTCACGATTTGCATGTTAATATTTCTAATGTTTCCGACTGTCAGCTGGCAGAATCCTTACTGCAGCTGGCCAAATGCTTAGCAACATTTCACCTGTCTTTATGTTCTGTATTCAAATCCTGCCGAGGTCAACTTTGTCTTTCATCCTTTCAGGGTTGATCAGTTCAGCACCAGTTGAGCACTAGGGTCGATTTCATTGACTTACTCCCTCCCATCACAATTGCTGGCCTTGTGCTAAAATTTGAAATCAATATTTCTAACCATAAAAGCTGTTAGCTGGCGGAGTTGTTAGCACACCCAGCAAAATGCTCAGTGTTATTTTGCTTGTCTTTACGTTTTGAGTTCAAAATTCCACCAAAGTCGACTTTACCTTTCATCCTTTTAATGTTGATGAATTAAGTACCAGTTAAACACTGGGGTCAATGTGTGAGGAGATGCCGAAAAGTTTCTGGCTTGAGGTAAGAGAAAATATGAGAGAATCAGTTAATTATGATTTTATTCAATACATCCTCCTCTCAGATTCACACTTTTATTGCAGTGGTCTTTCAGTTTTTGTAAGCTTTGTAAAAGAACTTGGAAGGTTGGGCCTCCAGCCAGGCCTTTCGCGAAACCCTTACAGCCAGGAAATTTTCAGTACCCCGTCATAATTGACTTAACTCTCCCCCACTGAAATTACTGACCTGGTGCCAAAGTTTGGCACCAATATTTGTATTCTTTAACCTTCAGTTCTTACTTGTTTCAGTGATTGGACTGCAGCCATGCTGGAGCACCACCTTGAAGGGTTTTAGGGGAATAAATTACCCCAGCATTTATTTCTTAAAGTCTGGTACTTATGCCATTGATCTCTTTTTGCCAAATTGCTAAGTTGCAAGGATGTAAACAGACCAACTTCAGTTGTCAAGGGCTGATGGAGAACAAACATGAATACACACACACACACACACACACACACACACACACAC
>NC_068988.1:30548363-30549214 GCF_001194135.2 Octopus bimaculoides
ACACACACACACACACACACACACACACAATGGGCTTCCACAGTTTCTGCCTCCTAAATTCACTAAGCAGCCATTGGACAGTCTGGGGCAATAGTAGAAAACATTTAACCATAGAGCCACACAGCAGGACTGAACCTGAAGCCACAAGCTTTGTATGATCAATTCATACTCGTTGCAAAGAATTTGGTCTCAGCCCTTTATATTTGCAAAGCTTCTTTTTCTTTTCTTTACATGTGTATACTTTAAAGTTGTTGGCATTAGAAAGGGTCTTCCAGCCATAGAAGCCATGCCAAAACACACAACTCAGAACATAAAGAACTACAAGAAATATGACTAAACAATTTATTCAACATGCTAACGAGTCTGCCAGCTCATCACCTTCTCTGATAAATATAGACACTGATAGATAGTGGTTTCAAATTTTGGCACAAGGCCAGCAATTTAAAGGGAGAACATAAGTTGATTACATCAACCCCAGTTCATGACTGGTACTTGTTTTATCAACCCCGAACAGATAAAAGGCAAAGTCAACCTTGACAGAATTTGAACTCCTGATGGATCTCAAAAATGGTCTTATAATTTTTCTTATAGATATTGATGAATGTCTTGAGAAGCCTGGCACCTGCAGTCAGGTGTGTCACAACACAGTGGGAAATTATTCCTGCAAATGTAATGAAGGTTACATGAGAGGACTTGACACTCACAGCTGCAAGAAGAAAGATGGTAAGAATTGCTCGAGTTATTTTCATGAAATTCTGGATGATTTGTTCTCTCTTTCTCCCTCTCTTTCCTTCCATCGTTTCTCCTTCACATCCCTCTTTCTTTCGATTCCTCTGTGTGTGTGTGTGTGT
>NC_068988.1:30550171-30550435 GCF_001194135.2 Octopus bimaculoides
TATATTGTATGTATATATACACAAGGTGTTTGGGATAAATTTGACAGTTTGCACAAAAACAAAAGTAAACAATATCCCATTCACAAATAAAAGCATCAACTAGATTAAGGTTGGGAGATAACTTTACTCAAAGTAGCCCCACCTCTCCCCCAGCTTCCACCACAGCCTCAGAATCACTCCAAAACTTGGCCCATGCATTCTCTGGGAAGGTTTTGAACACCTCCTTGACCTTGGCCAGCAGCTCAGCCTTGGTTTTGCAGGCAG
>NC_068988.1:30551862-30552030 GCF_001194135.2 Octopus bimaculoides
AAGTATGAAACGTTTTGGCACAGCTGTTTTGGTGCCATCTATTTTGACTTTATTTGACATCAGACATTTTAATGTCTGTCTTGTTCATCTTTCCTTCCAGGTTCTTGTTCGAACTTTCTCCTTGTTCTCTCTCTCTCTCTCTCTCTCTCTCTCTCTCTCTCTCTCTCT
>NC_068988.1:30552040-30552181 GCF_001194135.2 Octopus bimaculoides
CTCTCTCTCTCTCTCTCTCTCTCTCTCTTTCTCTCTCTCTCTCTGTTTATGTGTGTAAGCATAATTCTCTTTATATGGATGAGAAGGTAAATGTATATATCAACCATGTTCACTTAGTAATTACAATGTCTCCCTCTCTTT
>NC_068988.1:30552191-30552345 GCF_001194135.2 Octopus bimaculoides
CCATGTTCACTTAGTAATTACAATGTCTCCCTCTCTTTCTCTCTCTCTCTATTCATTTATCTATCTATCTAACTAGCTACCTGTTTATCTATCTATCTATCTATCTGTTTGTCTGTCTGTATGTGTATATTTCTGCATGTATGTGTGTTTATGT
>NC_068988.1:30552355-30552697 GCF_001194135.2 Octopus bimaculoides
GTTTGTCTGTCTGTATGTGTATATTTCTGCATGTATGTGTGTTTATGTTTACCTCCCAAGTCAACAACTACTGTCACCAAAACTGGTTCAATGGCCACCATCGAAACTGCTAACATTGAACTGCTAACATCGAAACAGCTGTATCCAATCATTCCATACCATCTACTGATGTATGTATGCATGAGTGAGTGTATATTCCCTTTGTTTTGACACATACATATTGGCTGTAATCAAAAGATATTCTTAATACAGTGTTAAGCTTAAGAATAAAGACATTCCAACCTTGACTGTCCCACCTATTTTCTTTTACAACCATTGTGAACCCAAAATATCATAGCTGAA
>NC_068988.1:30553817-30553954 GCF_001194135.2 Octopus bimaculoides
AGGATGGGATTTGAGGAGGATTCTGATTGCTATTTTTAGCAGGTCAAGCAACCCTGTACAAGTCCGTTCATTATAAAACAGTTGATGAACCCTTTTGATACCAACCTGGCTGAAACCACCTCTGGCTCTCTAGTACA
>NC_068988.1:30553964-30554086 GCF_001194135.2 Octopus bimaculoides
CCCTTTTGATACCAACCTGGCTGAAACCACCTCTGGCTCTCTAGTACAAAAATCTAGTTTCCAAATTCTGAGTTAAAATCTTCCACCAAACCTTAGTCACAATTCATGTTCCTAACACTAGC
>NC_068988.1:30554251-30554531 GCF_001194135.2 Octopus bimaculoides
TTTGCTTTACGGTCAAGTGATTCCAGATTCAATGCCTTTCTGTGGAACCCGGAGCGAATAACTTCTAGTATAGATTTAGTGTGAGCCAAACCTTGTCAGTGAAATTGAATTGAAAGAAACTATGTGAAAGCTAGAAGTAATGAATTGTGAGACTCGTTAGCACCTCAGACGAAATGTTTAGCAGCATAACAGAATTTCTTCTCACTCTTTCGGTTCTGAGTTCTGATCCCATTGAGGTCAACTTGGCCTTTCATCCTTTCTGGGTTAATAAATTAAAGTA
>NC_068988.1:30554631-30555857 GCF_001194135.2 Octopus bimaculoides
AGGTGTTACACAGTGGAACTGAACCTGGAACCATGTGGTTTGGAAGTAAGCTTCTTACCACAGCCATGCCTACACCTATATGCTTAAAATATAATCATTCATAGCTTCTTATACTTTGAATTCCAGCATTCATATCTTTTACAATGTAAGTAACATACACTTCTCACTGGTATGAAACAAGCTTCTTAAAGCGGAGGGGGAACTTTTGAAAAATTGTTTTGAACCAAAGGTAAAACGTCTGTCATGTTTACAAAAAGAATTTAAATCCCACAGATACCCTTGACCTTTTTCTATCCATGGGAATGTTTAATCCAATATTTAAATGTTATTATTTATAGAATTATCTACAGTAAGTTTAAACATGAAATATTTGTAACATTTATGGTATATATACAAGCACACATACACACTAGCATACACACACACACACACACACACACAATTCGTTTCTTCGTTCTTTCCATTCAAATCCACTCATAAAACTTTAATCAACCCAAGACTATTGTAGAAGACATTTGTTCCCAACTTACCGAATGTCCCATGCAGAGGGATTGAACTGAAAAACCATAGGAATGCTTGTTTCTTATACGTTTATAACATATTATTTATATCATTTCTGCGAATTTACAGTATAAAGTTAACTTTATTAGTTTCTAGGGAAAACATGACTGCCCTCAATGAAGACATATGAACACACCATTTTCAATGACTTTCAAGAACAGGCTGTTCTGTTTGTTGTACCCCCTCCCCTCTGTCACAGATTGCAGGGAGTCTCTTTAGCAATATCTACTCCCGCTGCACAGCTTACAGGCACCCTGCTGAATCAAAACCTTTGTTACTTTGAGGGGAACATAAAACTGGACAGACTGTATTCTCTTCCAGTAAATATCCTTAGGTACTTTGTTTTTGCTCATACAGGGAACAGTTTCCTGGAAAATATGCGCTCATATAACATTGTCGTCATTGTCATAATCATCATCATCATCATCATCAACATCATTTAGCTTTCGTTTACCATTCTGGCAGCGCTTTGGACCGTTTTGATTGGAGTTGCACAGTTGGATGGATGCCCCAGGCTCCAGTTGTTTGCTTTTGGCATGGTTTCTACAGATACATTTCTTTTATTAGCCACACAGGGCTCAACGAAGATGGGACAAATACAATGTAGAGCTTTTCTTTTTGGGAGGGGGAAGGAAGGAAAAAAAAAAAAAAAAAAAAAAAAAAAA
>NC_068988.1:30561623-30568856 GCF_001194135.2 Octopus bimaculoides
AGTGGTGGTGGTTGAGGCAGCAGCAGTTGACTCAGAATCATTGCTCTTCTTCATCACTTGTCTGCGTTCATGCGGAACGGCATTAAGTGTTTTCGCCTCTGGCATTAGGAGCGGGAAGTCGGCCTCGTTGAAAACCTTAGCCATATTCGTTTTAAAGAATATGGCTAGGAACGAGGAAGATATGTTTGAATTTTTGGAAATAAGGCTCTAAATAGAGCTATTTCCGATTTGAAAAATATATGTTCACGAAGTATTTTGTGTTATACACAACTTATACAAAATTTTAAAACAAAATAGGTCTTTTAAGAGGTGAAAAATGCAACTTACATGGGAGCCGATGTGTCTACCGTCCGTCCATGATGATAGATAGATATAGATAGATAGATATATAGATACATACATATATGTATACATACTTAAATACGTATGAACATACACACATATACATAAATACATACATATATACATACATATATACATACACACATACATACACATACATACACACACATACATGCATACATACATACATACATACATACACACACATACATATATACATACATAAATACTTATGCATACATATATACATACATAAATACTTACACATACATACACACACACACACACACACACACACATACATACATATATACATACATATATATATACATGCATAAATACATACACATACACATATATACGTACAGAGAGAGAGAGAAAGAGAAAGAGAGGGAAAGAGAGAGTGAAGATACATGTCATAGTGGTTAGAGTACTTGTCCCACGATCATAAGGGTGTAAGTTCAATTCCCAGTGATGTGTTGTGTCCTTGAGCAAGGCACTTTATTTCACAATGCTCCAGTTCTCAGCAGACAAAAAATGAGTGGTACCTGTAATTCAAAGGGGGGGGGGCAGCCTTGTCACATTCTGAGTCTTTCAGAATCCCCTTGAAAGCTATGCTAATCGTACATGCGTCTGTGGGGTTCTCAGCCACTTGCATGTTAATTTCCTGTGCAGAGTGTTCCAAGGATCAGCCCAACTGGAGCACTCCTCATCGTAGCCGACAGAGTGCCAGTTATGTTTATATATGTATATAGCAACAAACCTGGCTATGTGGTAAGAAGTTTGCTTCCCAACCACATGGTTTCAGGTTCTGTCCCACTGAATGGCACCTTGGTCAAGTAACTCCTACTATAGCCTCAGGCCAACAAAAGCTTTAGCAATGGATTTCATAAGAGGAAACTGAAAGAAGCTTGTTGTATATATGTATATGAATGCGTGTGTGTTTCTGTCTGTCTGTCCCGACCACCACCACCATTTGACAATCAATACTGCTTTATTCATGTCCTCATAACTTAGCAGTTGAGCCAAAGAGATTGATAGAGTAAACATCAGATTAAAAAAAATAAGTAATTACGCTGATTTGTTCAACTAAACCCACCAAAGTAGTGCCCCAGCTTGGCCACAGTCCAATGACTGAAACAAGTAAAAGGTAAAATATATATATATATACACATATGCACAGATGTGCACCTTGCTGCATACAGATGTGCACCCTGCTGCAATTTCACACAAACAAATATGACCGATGACTCCTCATATATATCACATTTGGGGTCAGTTTTCTAAACAGCTAGTTTACAAATGGTTGCTAAAAGGTTCCTGGCTTTAAGGGTATTGCAAAAGACCTGGCTGGAAGCCAAGCCTTCCAAGTTCTTTCTCAGGGCTTTGAAAGACTGAAGGACTGCTGTGTGAATCCGAGAAGGAAATATGTTGAATATTGTAATTAACTTATCCTCCTGTATTTTTTTTTTTACTCAATGCCAGGGACTTTTCCCCACTCCCTCAAAGAATAATAATGCTAATGTAAACCTATTGTGGAATAATTCCTAAAATTAAATTTCAAACATCTCTTTATGCCTTAATGTAAATGCAGGCAGGGCCAAAGCTTTCAGAGTGGTACTCAGCCAGGCCACGCTCGAAAACCGAAACCAGTAAGAGCTAAAAGTAAGAAATAGAAAATAAGGATTTCATCAATTACATAATTCAGTAGTCATCATCATCATCATCACCATTTAGCGTCTGTTGTCCATGCTGGCATGGGTTGGACGGTTTGACTAGGACTGGTAAGATGAGGGGCTTCACCAGACTCTAGCCTGATTTGGCATGATTTCTATGGCTGGATGCCCTTCCTGACACCAACCACTCCAAGAGTGTAAGGGGTGCTTTTATGTGCCACTGGCACGGGTGTCAGTTTGCATGCCACCAGTATCTGCATGAATGTGATTTCACTTGGTTTGATGGGTTTCCTTCTCAAGCATAGCATATTGCCAAAGGTCTTGATCATTTGTCTTGCCTCCATGAGGTCTTGATCATTTGTCTTGCCTCCATGAGGTCTTGATCATTTATATTGTCTTTATGAGGTCTTGGCCATTTGCCTTGCCTCCATGAAGTCTTGGCCATTTGCCTTGCCTCCATGAGGTCTTGCTCATTTGTCTTGCCTCCATGAAGTCTTACTCATTTATCTTGCCTCCATGAGCTCTTGGTCATTTGCCTTGCCTCCATGAAGTCTTGCTCATTTGTCTTGCCTCCATGAGGTCTTGCTCATTTGTCTTGTCTCCATGAGGTCTTGGCCAAATTGCCTTGTCTCCATGAGTATGTATATAAACTCAGCTGAGTTAGGCCAACAAATTAAAAAGCTTGAAGTATTCTCAGTTCACCACCAGTGACAAATTTATCTTTCATTCTTCCAGTTTAGATAAAATAAATTGCTCATTGGATAAGGAACAATTTGCACTGTGTGGGGGCCCAGCCTGTCAAAGAATAGACCCGACATTTCCTCTGCATGTCGTAAAAGGTGACTGAAAGAGATCAAGTTAGGGTTTGCACTCCATTCTCATAAAAACCCTCACCAGTGATCATTATCCAAACAGAGTCATGGGTTGGACGTTTGTCACCTGAGTGGTGCGAAGGAGTCATCCACCAGGAAGAGGGAATCACCAACAAAACAATAAATGAAGTGATGCACTGTTACATCACGTGGCCCCATACCAGCACTACCACCACCACCACCACTACTACTACTAAGAGTCTACTTAATCTATGATACACACATTTCAAATTTATAGTTTTGTGTCTCATCTTTATATTTCTTATTTGTTTATTACAGATAAAAATCCTTGCGGATCCAATAATGGTGGATGCAGCCACCTTTGTCTCCATTCACCACCTGATGACTATGTCTGTGCATGTCCAGACTTTTTTTTCTTGGATGCAGATAACAAGACATGCATTGCCAATTGCAGCACTTCTCAGTTCCGTTGTGGAAAGGGTGATGCACGATGTATTCCGTTCTATTATAGATGTGACCAAGTTGTTGACTGCCATGATGGCTCAGATGAATTAAACTGTCGTAAGAATATTAAAATAATAATCATGAAGAATATTAATCCTCAATAATTAATCCTCAACATCACCATCATCAATATCATCATTATCATCATCATCATCATCATTTAACATCCATTGTCTGTGGGTTGGACAGTCTGACCAGGGCTGGTAAGCTGAGGGGCTGCACCAGGCTCCAGTCTGATTTGGCATGGTTTCTATGGCTGGATGCCCTTCCTAATGCAAACCACTCTGAGAGTATAATAGGTGCTTTTTCGTGCCACCAGCATGGGTGCCAGTTGCGTGACACCAATATCTGCCACAATTATGAGTTTGCTTGGCTTGATGGGTCTTCTACTCAAGAGCAGCGTATTGCCAGAGGTTTCTCTCATTTGTCATTGTCCCCGTGAGGACCAGCACTTGAAAGGCGATTTTTACGTGCCACTGGTATCAGCCACATTACCTCCATAAGGCCCAATGCACAAAAGGTGCTTCTTATGTGCCACCGGCACAGGTACCAATTACATGACATCAGCCATGACTATGATTTCACTTGTCTTCCCCTGCACGGCATATCACCAAAGGTCTTGGTCACCAGTCAGAGCCTCTGTGAGGCCCAGTGTTTGAAGATCATGCTTCACCACTATATCCCATGTCTTCCTGGGTCTCCCTCTTCCACAGGTTCGCCCCACAGTTAAAGATCAACTTTCCTTTATGCATCTGCCCTCATTCATACATATCACATGACCATACCAGCGCAGCTGTCTCTCTTGCACACCACATCTGATGCCTTTTATGCCCAACTTTTCTCTCAAGATGCACACTGACATTGCACATCCAGTGAAGTGCGCTGGCTTAATTTCTTTCAGGCCTACGCATGTCCTCAGCAGTTACAACCCATGTTTCACTGCTGTGTAGCATAGCTGTTCACACACAGGCATCATACAGTTGTGGGGCATAGGCAGAGGTGTTTGTTACTATGCTATTCTGAAAAACTAGTCTGAGCTTAAGTACCCTATCACATACCCTGACTACCTCAATCACCTTACTTACCCATTTCTCTGCTAGAAGTGTGCCAACACCTCCTCCCCCATTACAGTTGCCCTCCCAGAAGAGTTTATACCAATGCCTTTTGCCTGTGAGGAAGCTGGCTGAAGCGACTCTCCACTGAACTTCTTGGATACAGCACACATCAACATGTTTCCTTTCAAGCATCTCAACAATCTCCCCAGACTTAGCTTTCAATGGGCCAACATTGACCATACTGAGTCTGACTGAATGTAAAGGGAAACCAGGGGGTAATGTGGAGAAGAGGAACTGCAGCTTTCGGCATCTGAAAAGAAGGTTGTAATGAGCATTTGCCACCAAACGTGTCATAGCAGTTGTTCTCTCATTATTCCACCATCAATTAATTTACGATATGCATAAAACATATTAAAATAATAATTATAACGTTTTACATCCATTTTAGCTAACAGTGATTTTATGTGTGTGTGTGTGTGTGTGTGTGTGTGTGTGTGTGTGTGTGTGTGTGTGTGTGTGTGTGAATGGGTTGTTTATGCTTTTTATGCATGTTTCATTAAATACATCATTGTATTCAAATTTAACATCTTTCTTTAGCTTTTAACGGTTGAAAACAATGGATTCCTTCACAGTCTCTTTTCTGGAGAATTAAACTGAATGTATTTGGCATTTGTGTTGCTTCTTATGTAATGATTGAATTTATGAAGCCTTTCCTGCCAAAGTTTACAGCTTGGTGCCCTTCCTAATGCCAACCACTTTACAGAGAGAGTCGGATGCTTTTTTTTTGTGACTCAAGCACCAGTGGGTTCCCGAAGTAACTTACAAGATAAAGACTCCTCCGCTGGTGGGAGTGGCACTGAAGGGAGTGGCAGGTTTGTGCCAATTGATGAAAAGTTAAAAGAATAATAGGGGGATAGTGATAGGTGTCACTATCTGTAGAAGAGATACAAAGATACCCCAGCTGGAAGGGACAGGAGAGAAAGACAGAGATGGAGAAATTGAGAGAGGTTGTTGTGGATATGTGTCAGGACATACCCTATAACCTTATGTATGTATAATATATATATATATATATATATGTGTGTGTGTGTGTGTGTGTGTTCTCATATAATGATATCTCCACAATGTATTTGTGAGATAAACATGTAATCGTTACCAAAATAGCAAAGATTTCTCCCCAAAGGTCTATAGTAGATTCCTTATGGATCGATCTCTTTGGTTATATATCAAAAATTTAAATGAGAGTTTTGACGCTAATATCCATTATTATTGAAGTTTATTACCTATGTCAACATTTCTGTATAAGGTTAGATTTAACTGTCAATTCAAGTTAAATAAGTAAATAAGTAAATATATATATATATGTATATGTATGTATGTATGTGTATGTATATATATATATATATATATGTATGTATGTATGTATATATATATATATATATATATATATATATATATATATATATATATATATATATATATATATATATATATATATATACATACATATATATACTATATATATATACATAGTGTATGAGAAAAAGGAACCAGAGAAACTGACATATAGACATCAATTCATTAGAACATAATCCGATTCTAAACAATATCAAACTCAATTTCACCTACAATTATTTCCTTACACAATTAATTTAAGAAATTAAATTAAATTAAATCATATATCAATTTCTCTGTTTTCTTTCTCCCATACATAAAAAATAGTATACCCATAACCATCAATGTGAAGCTAACATGTTTTGTTCTTCACTGATGTACTCGATAAAACCAGGGAACTTGGATGCTGACATCCTTTTAAGAGGATTTATATCCTTCATTTAATTAGAATATTTATAGAGAGAGAGTGAGAGAGGGTGGGTTGATAGATACACACGCACACACTTAGATATGTTTATGTGTAGTATTTTTCTATATATGGCTTTTATTTTAGCGGAATCCACATGTCAGCCACACACTTTTACCTGCAACAATCGAAACTGCACATATTTCTACCAGATATGTGATTCAAAAGATGATTGTGGTGATGGATCTGATGAATATAGGTGTGACGAAAATCACTGTGCCCCCTGGTTATTTCGGTGCAATAGTGGCTACTGTGTGTACCGTTCCTGGCAGTGTGATGGTATCAATGACTGCTTGGATAATTCAGATGAAGACATAGCCCTTTGTGGTGAGAATATTTTCATTGTTCCTTCAAATAAATTATTTGCCCTTTTATCTTGCTAGATTTCCATTTCATTTAAACCCTTAATATTCAGAGAACTCTGTCAAATGTAAAGCCTATTTATTCAAATAGTTTTGTTTTAATCACAGACAATCTCTTAGTTTTAACATTTCAATGATGTGATTGTTTATTTTTAGAATGATGTTGTAGGGTAAGTGTTTGAACATAAAGTAGGTTACATATTAGGACCACAAATAGTCAATTGAAATGCTAAAGGGTTGAATGTTCATTTTTTTTTTTTCCTGGATTCCTTAATTTGGCATCACAGATTTTTTTTCTTTTTTACCTTCTTTTACTTATTTAAGCCATAGGATTGCAGCCAGCCTGTGGCTCTGCCTTGTATGGTTTAGTCAAACAAATTGACTTTTTTTCCAAGCGTTGGTGTTTATTCCATCAGCTTCACATAATCACATTACAATTATTAGTTCATCATTTGACATGTTTGCATTCTGCACTTGATTCAATTTTTGCCCCACAGACCAATATTATTAGGAGTATAGAATGAAAGCTCAGTCTAAAAAACTTAATTCATTTCTGAATTACAATGGTAAGAGTTCCAGTTGATTCAATCAACGGAACAG
>NC_068988.1:30569794-30570759 GCF_001194135.2 Octopus bimaculoides
GATGATGAGTTGTAATTGATTAGATGAGATGCAATTAATTAGCACATTTAGATTGTTGATAATCTGGTCATCAACAGTTGTAAAAATAAGTAAAAATCTTTATAGCCAAATACCATGGCTGCATGGTTAGAAGCTTGCTTTCCAATTATTTGGTCCTGGGTTCAGTCCCACTGCATGGTACCTTGGGCAAGTGTCTTCTGTTGTAGCTGCAGGCTTACCAAAACCTTGTAAATAGATTTGGTAGGCAGAAACTGAAAGAAGCCGGTTGTATATCTGTGTGTGTGTGCATGCATGCATGCAACTGTGCATGCATTCGTGCATGCATTCATGTGTGAGTGTATGTGTGCATGCAAGTCTGCATGCGTGCGTGTATACCCTTGCCTTGACATCATGTGTTGTTGTAAACAAACATCCCCATCATACAAGTGGGATTATTATTTATGTCCTGTCTTCCAACGTAAACCATGTCTGGTTTTGGGAAAATATTTACCTTACTTGGAAACAGGTGAGAGTTGGTGACAGGAAGAGTATCCTGCCATAAAAAAATCTGCTTCAACAAAATTCCATCTGATCCATGTAAGCATGGAAAAGTGGCTGATAAATGATGAGGATGATGATATCTGCGAGATTTCTGCGGGACAACCTGTTGAAAGCCACCGACCAGATTTGTGGGTGGTGTAAGGTCCCCTCCTGACCCAGAGTAACGTGGTGGTGGAACAAGGAGGTAGACAGGGCTATTAGACAAAAGAAACAGGCTTGGAAGGACTGGAAGAACGGTGGTAGCAGGGAATTGTACCAATGTGCCAGAAGGGAGGCTAGGCAACAGGTTTATTTAGCCAGAGGGGAAGCAGATAAGAAAAGATTTGCCAATGTTCTGTGCCGTGAGGACCAAAGACTCGAGGTATTTCGTGTTGCAAGACAGTGTAGGAGAGAGAATAGTGATGTTGTAGGAGAGAAATGTGTTC
>NC_068988.1:30573312-30573741 GCF_001194135.2 Octopus bimaculoides
TTATGGTATATTTAATGCTTTTTAATGTTATGAACATTTTTTCATTTAATTTACAGCTAATCAAACATGTCCTGAGACTTCGTTCCAATGTGAAACTAACTATCGATGTATACCTCTCACATATGTCTGTGATGGTTACGATAGTTGTGGTGACAATTCTGATGAAAAACTGAGCAACTGCAAAAAATGTAATGAAACCAAGGAATTCAAATGTAAAAACAATGTCTGCATTCCAAAAACCTGGGTTTGTGATTCTAAAGCTGACTGTCGAGATCGTTCTGATGAAGACCCCAGCTATTGTAGTATGAAACTTTTTGTTACTTTGAATACTTTAGTTTATCATCATCATCATCATCATCATTATCATTGTTATTATTATTATTATTATTATTATTATTATTATTATTATTATTATTATTATTATTACTA
>NC_068988.1:30573751-30576344 GCF_001194135.2 Octopus bimaculoides
TTATTATTATTATTATTATTATTATTATTATTATTACTACTACTAAAGGCTGTGAGTTGGCAGAATCATAAGCACACCGGGCAAAATGCTTAGCACTCTCTGCTGCTACATTCTGAGTTCAAATTCTGCTGACGTCGACTTTACCTTTCATTCTTTCAGGGTCGATAAATTAAGTACCAGTTGAGTACTGGGATCGCTGTAAATGACTATCCCTCTCACCCACCCCCCAGTTTCAGGCTTTGTGCCTGTAGTGGAAAGGATTATCATTATTATTATTATCATTATTACTATTATTATTTAGGCGGCAAGCTGACAGAATAATTAGCAAGCTGGACAAAATACTTGGCGGTATTTCACCCGTTGCTATGATCTGAGTTCAAATTCCACTGAGGTCAGCTTTGCTTTTTATCCTTTCAGGGTCGATAAATTAAGTACCAGTGAACACTGGGGGGTCAATGTAATCAACTTATCCCCCCTCCCTCAAAATGGCTGCTCCTGTGGCAAAATTTGAAACCATTATTATTATCATTATTATTATTATTATTATTATTATTATTATTATTAATATTATTATTATTATTAAGGTGGTAAGCTAGCAGAGTTGTTAGCATGCAGGGCAAAATGCTTAATGACATTTTGTCCATCTTCACATTCTGAGTTCAAATTCCACTGAAGTCAGCTTTGCCTTTCATTCTTCTGGTGTCAATAAAACAAGTACCACTCATACACTGGGGATCAATATAAACCTGCTCCATGAACTTGCTGGCCTTGTGCCAAAATGTGAAACCAATATTTTTACTGTTAATGTAGTGAGCTAGCAGAATCATTGGCATGCCAAGCAAGATGTCGCAAAACATTTTGCTTGTCTTTACATTCTAAGTTCAAATTTTGCCATGGTCATCTTTGCCTTTCATCCTTTCAGGATCAATAGAATAAGTACCAGTCATGCCTTGGGGTCGATGTAATTGTCTAGCACCTTCCCCTGGAATTGCTGACCTTGTGCCAAGATTTGAAATGAATATTATTATTATTATTATTAAGGCAGCGAGATAACAGAATTGTTAGAATGCTGAGAAAAATGCGTTAAGCCAGGATTTGAAACCAATACAGGTCATCATCGACTTATGACCATAATTGGTCCTGACTGACCAGTCGTAAGTCAATTTGGATATAAGTCGGCCTATAGGCCTACATAGCTTTGTTTTATATTTTTACATTCTTAAGGTACATTCTCAGGTAAAAGTCACACACAGCCTTCTGTATTATACTATTATACTGGCGTTAGTCAAAAATTTCAGAGTCTCAAGCAGTCGTCTTATAAAGAAATACGAGGTTGTCTCGGTGTCTCTGTGACAGGATAGTCAGCCAACAGAATGGCAATCAATAACCAAACCTAGGGGAAGCATTTGTTAGCAGGGGGGGGGGATAGAAAGTGGAGGCAGAGGTGGAAGAGGAGGAGGAGGAGGAGGAGATGACTAATTAATTGCTGAGCAAGACTAAAATGCAGGGAAATAAATTAACACACAATAACAAAGAACAGAAAAAAATCTGATGTCTAACCATTTGCCAGTTATTGACAGAACAATCATAGAAGGTCAATTATTTTGGATTGTTTCACATCTTCCATAATAGAATGCAGAATTCTCCATAAGAAATCTACATCCACTCTGTTGCTAACGACAACAAGTGTTCCAGTTGACCCAACCGATGGAACAGCCTGCTCATGAAATTAACATTCAAGTGGCTGAGTACTCCACAGCCATGCATACCCTTAACATAGTTCTCAGGGAGATTCACTGTGACAAGTCTGGCTCTTTGGATTACAAGGACAAATCATTTTTGCTAGGTGAGTTGACTGGCGTAATGTGAAATAAAGTGTCTTGATCAAGGACACAGTATACTGTCAGGAATTGAACTCGTGACCTTGTGGTCGTGAGCTGAATACCCTAAGCACTAAGGCTTGAACTACCACATGAGAAATGTATAACTGTAGATATACACTTTAGTATATAAAATCTATATGTTTAGTTATCCTGTATTGTTGGATGATTAGAATTTATTGGCAACAATCATTAGTACAGCAGGCAAAATGCTTTGTCGTATTTTCTCTGTCCCTACATTGTCAGTTCAAATTCCACCAAGGCTGACTTTGCCTTTCATCCTTTCAGGGTCAATAAAATAAGCATTTGTTGAGTATTGGGGGCCAATATAATTGAATGAAATATTATTGGATAAGAGTATAAAAACTGCATCCCTCTGCCAAGCCATATCAAGCCAATGTGACAAAGTAGGCTCATCATACTAATATCATTTCAAACTCAGTTTCACAGCCTCCACGTCAGACTGTGGATGGTGGAGAGAACATGTTGAGGCCTTTGTTCTGCAATGCTCTGAACATAGGCAGTTGAATCCTATCCAATCCAGTTATAGAACAGAAAATAGGCTTTTGATTACCATAGATTGTAACGGTTGAGCCTTCATTTTTACCTTCTTTCTGTTTTCTTTATCTCACTTTTTCTCTTCTATCAAAACTCTAGAAAACAAATATCGTGATTGTACTGAAGCTGAATTTCGCTGTGACAATCAAAGATGC
>NC_068988.1:30576480-30578165 GCF_001194135.2 Octopus bimaculoides
GCGATGTAACCAATATGACGATTGTGGTGATGGATCTGATGAAACTAACTGCGGTAAGTTTTGGCTTTTCTATTTTTAGTTTTTTTTTATTTAATAATCTGGTGGAAGAGCAATGGCCATGGATTTCCCAGGTTCTCTGAAACTGATGACATCAATACATTTAATGTTCCACTCGAACAATTGCAGATGGTGGCTGGTAAAACGTGGCGGATGAGAAAAATGAAATCTGGAAAGTTAGTGTTCTGGTGAGAAAGGGCCGATTGAAATAACTGGTGTCAAGTATAGGATGACCAAAGTAGGAGGAGTGATGAGCAAGGAAGGAGTGTCTTAATGGAGATACAATGCAATCGACCAGATCTGAGGAACAGAGGCCACTGTAGAAGTGATAGAAAATTTATCACTCCTTGGGCATACCTAATGGTATGCCCCTTGGTAGCACTGCTAAGCTAAGTATTTCTGGAAGTTATTCATAATAGTTCCCGACTCAGAAATCCTCCTAAACAGACCAGCCAGTTTGTCCCCTCCAGCTGCTAGGGCTTCCCTGATAATGTCACACTCTTACCCACTTGTCATCCTCTTTATGTTACAAAAGCATACGTTCCAACAGCATTGTTTATCTGAGCAGTGAGTGCCAGATGATAAGGTGCCCAATCTTGGAATTTTCTTGATGCTGTACTGCAGCTCCCAAGTGTAAAATGTGCCTTATAAAAAGAAGACCACGCCCATTCATCAATGAGGAAATTATACAAATGGTGCAGCCTCAGCATGTGTCTGCGCATTAACAGCCACATATGTTGAGCCTGCCTTCCAAAGTAGAAGAGCCCCCAGTTGCTGTTTAACTTTTGCTCAGTGCACAACCCAGCTTGAATTTGTCATTTCTTTTATTGAGTTTCCTACTTGAAAAATAGTTTTGGTTTACAAACATTTTGGATGACAAACAGCCTTCAGGAATAAGTTAAATTCGTAAACCAAGGTTCCACTGTCTATGAAAAATTCTTAATTGATTCTCTAATAGAAATGGAGGGCAGAAATAGTTAAATGCACATTAAAATGCCTTTCAGACTTTACATTATGAAAAGGTTCATTTCTTTCATATCAGTGCTTTCCAAAATTATCTTGTTGCAGGAATCCAAGATGAATTTCTTAGGGATTATAAGCAGACTCCATCCAAGTAAATTTAATGAAACAGAAGTTGCTTTAGAGAAAGTATTTATTCACATGATAAACAAAGCTTATAGTAAAATATTGCTTGGAAAATAGTGAATGCAATTTTTTTTATTAATTTTTATGAAATTTTATTAAAAAGAATCTTATTTTCTGGCACCTCAGAGTTTGGTCATGGAAACGCAAGAGTTTTTCATGAAACTCTGGGACTTTTTTTGGAACCTAATTTAGGAAGAACTGCTTTATATTATGAAAATGTTTGAGAAGGTGTCTGGCTTAATGGTTAGAATATTCTGCTGACAGTCGTTGTGAGTTCAATTCCTGATGGCACATTGTGTCCTTGAGCAAGGTCCTTTATTTCTACTTGCTGCTCCAGTTCACTCAGCTGGCAAAAATGAGCTGTACCTGTAATTCAAAGGGGACAGCCATGTCACATACATTGCGTCATGCTGAATCTCCTTGAGAACTACATGAAGGGCACATGTCTCTGTGGAATACTCAGCCACTTGCATGATAATTTC
>NC_068988.1:30578175-30579602 GCF_001194135.2 Octopus bimaculoides
CAGTCGTTGTGAGTTCAATTCCTGATGGCACATTGTGTCCTTGAGCAAGGACCTTTATTTCTACTTGCTGCTCCAGTTCACTCAGCTGGCAAAAATGAGTTGTACCTGTAATTCAAAGGGGACAGCCTTGTCACATACATTGCATCGTGCTGAATCTCCCTGAGAACTATGTGAAGGGCACATGTCTCTGTGGAATACTCAGCCACTTGCATGATAATTTCACAAGCAGACCATTCTGCTGATCAGAATCAACTTGAATGCTAGTCATCATAACCTATGGAGAGTCAGGCCTTTCAAGGCTAGTAAAATGGTAGAGCTTATTCCAATAAACATTTAGCCTTTCTTGAAATTTACAAGACATTATTATTATCGTTGGTTACTGGTAGAGGTGCTAGCATGCTGGGCAAACTGCTTGGCATCCTTTTGTCCATCCATGCACTCTGAGTTCCAGTTCCACAAAGGATGAGTTTGCATTTCATCCTTTTGGGGTCAATAAAATAAGTATCAGTCATGCACTGAGATTGATGTAATTGACTTACCCCCTCCCCCAAAATTGCTGGCCTTGTGCCAAAATTTGAAACCATTATTATTGCCCATTATGTTTTTATTTAATATTTTTTGTTTTTGTTATTTTTCTAGGTTCTGTGAAGTGTTCTGAAGATGAGTTCAAGTGTGATAGCGGTCACTGTATTAAAAATGATCTGACTTGTAATAGTTGGAGAAATTGCAGAGATGCTTCAGACGAAAAAAACTGCACACCCCGATATGGCGACAGATACTGTCCAAATCACAAATTCCAGTGTAACAACACTGTGAGACATTTCCTTTTTTTTTTATTATTTTCAACCAGCCAAATCACCAAAGCCAAGTCATCTGAATATTATTGCCATTGTACCTCTCATTGTCGATATGGTGGTTTTGTTGATGTCAAAAGAAACCCATACTCTATTCTCTACTCCCCCCACAAACACAATCTACACATACAGACACCATTATACTGACATACAACATATGTAGCTACAGACATTGTTATAATGTTGGTATTATTATTGTGGCTGCCAATTCGTTTCTCATAAGTGGATGGAGTTGGTTCTATTTATTTGATGCTAGTGATGGTGAGAGAAATGTTTGTGGCGGAAGTAGTTGTAATTTTCTTGTTAATTTTCTTGTTATTGCTGTTTAGTCACAAGTCAATCTGCAATGAGATCAAAAACATTTTCATACAACAAAATACAATACATTTTCTCGTATGATTTTTCCCCCTTTTATAGATTGAGAAGCTTATTTTGTTCATATTATTGTTACTGTTGTTGTTGATCATTTAGGGATATGTGGGTAGGTAGTGGTGCTTGCTTTTTTGGTTTGTTATTGGTATTCATGGTATCGATGGTGAACTCTCTCTCTCTCTCTCTCACTCTCTCTCTCTC
>NC_068988.1:30579792-30580594 GCF_001194135.2 Octopus bimaculoides
ATATATATATATATATATATATATATATATAGAGAGAGAGAGAGAGAGAGAGACCAAAGTGTACGTAAGCGACTATCTAAATCTTATATCACTCTATTCTTTCTTTCTATCAGCCCTTTCACGTTTATTCGTTTATTCCACTCTTCGTTCTTTCGTTCCCCCCTCTCTCACATTTCCCTACCTTCTCTTCTTGCCCACTTTCCCTCCTCTTTTCACTTCACTGTGTCCCTGTCATTTTTTCTCGCCCTTCCTTAACTCTTCTGTCCCTCTGCCTCTCTCTCTCTCTCTCTCTCCTCTCCTCACATGACCGTTGTTTGGCCAAGCCTGACCTTTCTTTCTTGGTTCGACTACCATCTGTACAACATCTATATTCCTCCCTGTGCCTGCGAAATCTTGTATCCCTGCCATAAGACTTTATTTCCACACATGTCAACTTAATTTAATTCATCCTTAGTCGAAAGACACCTGTTGTTAGGTCCTGTTACTTGTATTTGTGTAACATTCTCCGTTTTTTCCATCCTTGTTTTCATATACATTCGCTGCTTTCTTCCAAGCAATCTAATGCTCTTAACTTAGATTTTCCTTGAGGCTGGCCAGATTGGAGCAATCTCGAGTATAACCAACTGAGATTGCAAAGATAATATGGAACGCGACTGAGGATAGAAAACTCCAAATGATCCGTCCATGTTTTCTTTGTATTGTCTATCTGGATGTTTTGTTGTCCCTTTTTTGTATCCCCTAACTGTCTGGATGTTTTGCGTTCTTGTCCCATTTTGTATTTTATATATATGTATATATATAT
>NC_068988.1:30586239-30587444 GCF_001194135.2 Octopus bimaculoides
AGGCCTGAAATTTGATGGGAAGGGGATAATCAATTACATTGACCCCAAAAGAATGAAAGGCAAAGTCAACTTTGGCAGAATTTGAACTCAGAACATAGCGACAGGCAAACTACCACTAAGCATTTCGTCCAGTGTGTTAATGATTCTGTCAGTTCGTCAGAATTATTAAATAATAAATTAGAAAAATTACTATTTTTAAATCTCACAACGAGAGATATTCAGCAACAGTTCTTTGTAGCAAAGATTGTTATCGAACATCACATGGCAGTCCCGGACACAGATCATGTCATATAGCCAGCTGGATACGATGCTGCTGTAATTAGTCCTAAACCAGGACTGCCATGTTATGGTGGCAAACAATCTTTACTATATTAAATAATAATTATATAAAAAAACACCAGGTGGGATCTTGGAAAGCTTATTTATAAAATATATTTTTTTATGTTCTCCAGTTAAAAGTGCTGGTGCCGTCAACTGCAGCATTGATAATGGAGGGTGCCCCCACAATTGCACAGATCTCGAAGGAGGTGGTATGATATGTTCCTGTCGAAGCGGTTTCAAAATGAAAGATGAAAAGACAAAGGAATGCGTGGGTATGTAGAATAATACACCTTCTTCGTCGTTATCTCACCTGTCTTTGTATTTTTGTATTATGTTCTTTGAACAATTTTGAACCAAATGTAGAAAGAAATTGTCTGTTTGCTAAATTCTTAGAGATGTTGTAGTTATAATGGCAATTCAAAGAGATCTTCCATTGAAGTCAAGGGGCCAACAGAGACACCCAAAAGCATTTTATCCCACCTTATGATGGTGTTGATGATGATGACAACAATGACAGAAACGACTATGAGGATGATGATGGTGATGATGATGCAGAGAAGGATGATTGTCAAGGTCTTTTACTTTCTGCCACTTTCTGCAGACATAGAATAGAATCAAGATGGTAGAAAGGCAATGTAAGGCATTGATTTTCAATTGAAATTCTCTTTGCAGATATTAATGAGTGTGAACTTTCGAATAACAAATGTCCTCAGCTCTGCGACAACATAAAAGGTTCCTACAAATGCTTGTGCCATGAAGGCTTCCAAGACCCTTTATTACCCACTCCCAAATGTAAATATACAAGTAAGTAGATTAACATATCTGTGTGTGTGTGTGTGCATATGTGTGTGTGTATATGTCTGTGTGCATATGTGAGTGTACAT
>NC_068988.1:30587924-30590005 GCF_001194135.2 Octopus bimaculoides
CAGGAAGGACATCCAGCCATAGAAAATTCACCTCAACAAATTCCTGTCCAACCCATGCCAACATGGAAAAGTGGAGATTAACCCTTTAGCATTCAGATTAATCTGTCAAATATAATACTTATTTATTCACATTGTTTTGAATTAATACTGCTTTATCTCAGAGCTTTGAGATTCTGAGGATATAATTGTTTATTTTCAGAATGACATTGTAGGGCAGGTGTGAGAGGCTGGATTTGGCCAATTTGATTATAAAACAGGTAGAATATTTGGGCTGGATCTGGCCGGTTTAAATGCTAAAGGGTTAAAACAATGATGTTGATGGTTGCTTTTGTTGTTCTTTTGCAGAGGAAGGCAAAGTAAGCATCTTCATGTCTGTGAGTAGCGGCATCCGAAGATTTGACCCCATAATCAAAGAATACATGAGCACCTTACTCTCCATACAAAGATCCCAGGGTTTAGCAGTCGACGTTGAACGGTCAACCCTTTACTGGACAGATATGATCAGCAAAACAGTGATGCGTTCTTATATTTCTAAAAAATCTGATAATGTTGGAGTCCCACAAGATCTGAAACTCAATAATCTAGAGGAACCAAATGGCATTTCCATCGACTGGATATCAGGGTAAATAACATTATATCCAACAGCAAAATATTCTTTTCTTATTTATTTCATTATTTCTGTAAAATTTGTTGTTCTGTTTACAAAATAACTTTGTGTGTGTGTGTGTTCGTGTGTGTGTGTGTTCGTGTGTGTGTGTGTGTTCGTGTGTGTGTGTGTGTGTGCGTGTGGCACCTTGAGCAAGTGTCTCCTACTTTAGGCCCAGGCTGACCAAAGCCTTGAAGTTAGTGAGTAGATTTGCTAAATGGAAACTGGAAAACTATATATATGTATAAGTGCATATGTGTTTGCCTGTGTGTGTACATATATGTGTCTATGTGTGTGTGTGTGTGTGTATTTAGATTTGTTCAAATATGTTTGTGACATATTTTAAATTCTAAAGGCAAATTTAGTGCAGTTTACCATTGGAGAAAAAAATTCTTGCTTATGGTAAATGGTGCAAAAACACCTTATCTGCTCAGTGTCTCCTCCAAATAAATTCCTAGATGCGTTTCTGGCATCTTAACCTTCCTCAGAAGGAGATACCAAAGAGAGGTAACCCTGGGCAGATTAGAAAGCCATAGCTTTATCTTAGAACAGCCAAGCACCAAGGTCAGAGCAGATACAAAAGTAGCAGCACTAAGCAATGATTAGAAATAAACAAACTTTAGATTTGTTCAAAAATATATTTCTGACAGATTTTAACTTCTAAAGGCGATTTTACTGCAGTTTACCAAGGAGAAGAATTCTTAGGCATAAGAGGAATCAGATGTGGTGTGCAAGAGAGTTGACTGTGCTGGTATGGTCATGTGATACATATGGACGAGGACAGCTGTGTTAAAAAGTGTTGTTGTCTAACTGTAGAGGGAACTTGTGGTAGAGGTAGACCCAGGAAGACATGGGACAAGGTGGTGATGCATGACCTTTGAACTTTGAACCTCACAGAGGCAATGACTAGTGACCGAGACCCGGCAAGCCAAGTGCACTCGTGCTGGTGGCACCTAATAAAAATAATCAACCTTTGAATGTTGGGCCTCATGGAGGTAAAGTGGCTGAGTGCCTTACGAGTGTTGGGCCTCATGGAGGTACAGTGGCTGAGTTCCTTTCGAGTGGGCCTCACAGAGGGGAGGTAGCTGAGTTTCTTTCGAGCAGTGGGCCTCATGGAGACAAAGCGGCCAAGCTCCTTCCAAGTGTCTATCAACAAAATTCCATTCTCAAAGCAGCAGTCCCTCTGATGCTATGAAAGTGGAATAGAAGCCAGAAATACATACAAAAACAATCTTCTTAACTAAATGGTCACATCTTATTTTCATTTGATAAGCAGGTACCATTTATTCTTTTCATTGGTTTTAATCATTCTTGATAAATTCTCAATAACTTCGGCAGCAATAATGTTAATTTTGTATTTTCCTCTTTTTATAACAGGAATGTTTACTGGACTGACTCCAAAAAGAAAAGCATATCTGTGGCAGCTAAAGATGGA
>NC_068988.1:30590624-30591616 GCF_001194135.2 Octopus bimaculoides
TAGCAAACATAATTTTCTTTTGCTTTTACAGATTGTCACTGGTGGGGGTTGGTTGTGACCCTAATGTCGCCATTGGGGGTTGGGTTGTGATTGTTGAGTTAGTGAACAAACATATATTTCATTGGTTGTGTGAATAATTGAAGCAGAATCCATGAACATTTCACTGAACATTTGACTGTTGTGTTCTTGACCAAAACATTTCATCTCACGTCACTCTGCAATCACTTCAATGTCTGACATTGTACACCTGTACAAGCACACTTGTACACCTGTACAAGCACACTTGTACACCTGTACAGGCACACTTGTACACCTGTACAGGCACACTTGCACACCTGTACAGGCACACTTGTACACCTGTATAAGCACACTTGTACACCTGTACAAGCACACTTGTACACCTGTACAAGCACACTTGTACACCTGTACAAGCACACTTGTACACCTGTACAAGCACACTTGTACACCTGTACAAGCAATGTTTATTCAATGGAGGGAGTGAGCTAATGTACAGCACATATGTTTGATCACTATAAACAAATCACCTGCCAATTTCCCCTGTGCCTTTAACCAGGTGTATTTAAGGGGTGTGAATCAGTTTGCTTTGTACTTTCTTGGAAACCCCCAGCATTTTTAGGATTTTCTGTTGTAACCCAATGCAAGGAGGACAATAGGTACAAACAAAAATTCCTCCCTTGAATTTAATAGATGCATATTTTTCATTGGTTCTCCACCAATGCTCCTATTTTCCCTAATATTTGACGAAACATTCATATCTACTGATCAGTCGATCTCTTCATCATGGCATCATTTTTGCTTCCCGTGCATTAGAATAATATCTGACCCGTTATGGTTACACCAGGTGGCTGTTTTTATTCAAATGCTCCACCAGTATTCTTTATTTCCATGCATGTGTGTATGCTTCTTTCTCTCTCTCATCATCATAAATCTTATACTTGTTTCCCATGCACTTTTTCAGCTGGATGTACTGG
>NC_068988.1:30594740-30595058 GCF_001194135.2 Octopus bimaculoides
CTGTTGATCATTCTCATGACGTCTCATGACATTGGCTTATCTTCTGCATTTCCTTTCTGACAACCCTCATTAGCATATGAAGTGCCTCGGAAATTGCCCATGTGTATTTGTTACCATGGTGGTTCTTGTATTCAAGGAAGCAACGGAACTTACATCTGCCACTGCAAGGAAGGTAAGAATTATCGTTGACAAAATACTTCATGTACACACACACACACACACACACAAACATCACATACATACACTCACACACACACATCACATACATACACTCACACACTGTCACACACATGTACACTAACAATTATACGTACCCAC
>NC_068988.1:30597960-30599113 GCF_001194135.2 Octopus bimaculoides
CGGTGCCCCTGGACTGGCTCATGTGCGGTCAACACACGAAATCCTTCGAGCGAGATCGTTGCCAGTGCCCCTGGACTGGCTCTTGTGCGGGTGGCACATAAAAGACACCATTTCGAGCGTGGCCGTTTTCGTGCGGGTGACACGTAAAAGCACCCACTACACTCTCTGAGTGGTTGGCGTTAGGAAGGGCATCCAGCTGTAGAAACTCTGCCAAATTAGATTGGAGCCTGGTGTTGCCATCCGGTTTCACCAGTCCTCAGTCAAATCGTCCAACCCATGCTAGCATGGAAGGCGGACGTTAAACGATGATGATGATGATGATGACATGAATATATATTGTTTTATATAATCACCTCACATGCATAAACCATGCTACTAATAGTTTCATGTACATGGAAGCCCAAGTACATTCTTCAGGCGTGGACTATTCTACCAAACTAAGCAGTTTAAATAATGGACCGAATATAAAACGGCACAAAAAAAAACCCAAATAATCAAATGGATCATCTGGAAGATACCACTAAATCGAACGGCAATTATAAAGGGACACTAAATAAAGAGCAGAAACCTCAAAAGTAGAATGATGTAAGTAATGTGGATGGAAGTAATGTAAGAATATAATAAAAAGTAAAAAAAAAATTATGATATACAAGAAATGATAGAAAAAATTCAAAGGGGTATGTATGAATATGAAATATGCAAAAAGATACAAAATATATGAGAAACCTCTCTACAAATGGAGGTAGGAATACAGTCATGGTCAACTAGGATTGTGAAAAAGAAATCCCTGAAACTAAACACTTCAAAATGTTTAGTTGGTGCAATCATAAGAAGCAATTCATATTGGAGGCATGGATTTCCCCACTTGCTCATGAGTGAACAGAAATCATACATAAATTGACTCTTTTTGGACACAACTGGAACTGGTCAAAATGAGATAATACCATCGTGCACAGAAGGGATGTTTTCTCACAACCCTGGCTGACCAAGATTGTATCCTTACCTCCATCAGTAAAGAAGTTATGTGCCTCTGGTCAGTAGGTCTGGTGTGTCACTGATATTGCTAAGAGCATAAGAGGCATGGAACCAATGGTGACTTTCTAACCAGCCATAAATAACGACTACATTAAATATTATTGCTCAAAAGGCTTTT
>NC_068988.1:30599213-30600454 GCF_001194135.2 Octopus bimaculoides
TGTCCAAGAAAGCTGTAGAAAATCACCTGACACAGAGGTCCTCTCTCGAGCTGATGTGCCAAGCATTTGCACACTGATGAGGAGTGTGCAAGTCCGGTGGGTGGGCCACCTTGTTTGAATGCCTGACACACGATTTCTCAAGGGATTGTTTTATAGCAAATTGCTGGAATGCAAACACATGTATGGTGGACAGAAAAAGCATTTCAAGAATTGACTCAAAGCCTCACTGAAGAGCTTTGAGATCAACTCTGACCCCTGGGGAACAAAGCACAAGACCTGCCTGGTGTAGTGGCACCAGCAGAGGTAGTACCTCTTACAATCAGAACAGGATTGTAAGGGCACAAAGAAAACGTGAACTGCTCAAGTCCAGTGCCAACTCCTTGCCTTCAGTCTCAGCAGACCCATCAGAGCCCAAGCTGCAGCAGAACCTTCTGAGAATGCATTGGACTGGTCAGCCACAGCCAGACACAGACCATGTCCGGTTTTTTTTTCTCCCATGTAATGTCCTTGGTCAACAAGATCAACAAGGACAAATAAACTAATCATAATACATATATGTGAGAGGCTTCCATGCAGTTTCTGTCTACACACACGAAATGCAGTATCTAAAAGTCTGTTTGATTATATTTCTTTCCATACTGTACAAATCTTTTACATAAAAGTTCTTTTCTCTCTCATTGCAGGCCTCAATTGAAAATGAATACAGCTTACCAGATCCTACGACACCAACAAATTTCAGTAACCCAATGTTTGGAATGGATACACCAGCAAAAGAACTGAAACCATCAAAGACAGATGAGAAGCCACCTGGAAGTCCTAAAGATAAGAAAGAAGCGAAAGCTAAAAAGGAAAACCTTTACGTGACTCTAATGACATCGAAGGCTCTTGATCCTGCGGAGGATACGGAGAGAGATACGGCAGATTTAGTAACAAGAGGGGAACACTGAGTAATAAAGACAAGCTAAAGACATTGAGCCATAGACATCTACCTCTCTCGATGTGGAAGAGCAAACTCCCCTGAAACCCTTTTTACATTCCAGCAACACAAAGAACACTGAATTTCCATTGGACAATTTTGGAAACATTTAAAATATTCAAAAAGCTGTGATTCTTGCAAAACTCAGAGAAAAAAAAAACAACAGTCATTTTTTTTTTTCTGGTGGGGAGAGTATAGGGGACTACTCAGCAACCTTGGACCTTTTTCTCTTTAGTATATGGCTCCTCCAGCCCCTCCCTCCCAC
>NC_068988.1:30600622-30601447 GCF_001194135.2 Octopus bimaculoides
GAAGAAGAAGAAGAAGAAGAAGAAGAAGAAGAAGAAGAAGAAGAAGAAGAAGAAGAAGAAGAAGAAGAAGAAGAAGAAGAAGAAGAAGAAGAAGAAGAAGAAGAAGGAAGAAACCGAATTTAATGGAAATTTGTTATGTCTCGTATCCCAACACTCTTTTCTCAAATGTTTTGGAAGAAAATAAAAAAAAATGTAAACCTTTGTTAATGATCTTCTTGATTTGCAGTTCAATAATGTAGTGAAGCTGGTAGAGGGAGGGATGGGGGGTAGGAAGGATCTGTTCTGGGCAACACTTTTGGGTCTGTTCTGTAAATGTTTATAGGTTGGGGGGCTCAAATTCAATGGCTGCCCCAGCAGCACATGCTCCAGCTGGGTCATTGGTTCTACAGCTCTCTGTTACTGTTGTTTAGCCCTGGGTCAGTACTGGTCAAGGAAATCTACAATCTAAAGCATCTGGGCAATGACCAAATGACCATTAGCGACACCTTTTTTTACATGAGTGACACAGTGTATCTAGGTATACACTATCCACTGCGTGCCTTCTATTGTGAGACAACAGGATGCAATGGTATGACATGAGGAGAACCCAGCCAACATTTGCAACAATAAAGGGCTCCCTGTACAAGATTCATTGATGGTTGGTGTTAATATTTAGCGTGGGTTTAGCCCCTGTTCAGCAGAACCCATACACAACAGTACCCCTGCCAGCAGTGATGTAGCTACAGTGTGTGCCTCCCAGGGGCAGTGCTTGAGCCCTTACAAAAGATATAGCATATTGCACAATAGTCTAGTCTCTCATACATATATATATATATATATATACAT
>NC_068988.1:30601457-30607493 GCF_001194135.2 Octopus bimaculoides
TATATATATCCTTGTGGTTTAGTGGCATGGAGTAAAGCAGGTCTTGCTGTCCACTCAAGAAAATACATCGTAAATGAGCCGCAAGCACTCAAGCAAACTGAGCCCTCAACTTGTTCCATTTGCCAGTTCATCGTAAGGGTGTTGCTTAACCATGAAGCCACTATCTATATATACGTCTATATAGATAGACGTATGTATATATGTCTATCTATATACGTTAGAACACTTGTATATAGATAGACATATTAATTATCTGATCTTGCATAGTGTAGTCTTCAGCTCTGATGATGGGAGAACGCTGACTAAGAAATAGTATAAGAATCTTCTGATGAAACTAAAAGAGCTGTGATTCAAAGAAAAATGTATGGAGGGGAAACAGCTTGAGCCTGAATGCGTAAAATCAACGTTTCGTACGGGTAGGTTGATTTACAGATCACTAAGTGAAGGCAGTGTATTTCAGCAGTGCTTATTTTACGAGGACCTGACAGATATTTGAATATTATTTCATCACAGCTTTGAAACCTACTCAATGAATAACATGAAGATGTGCACATCGTAGTATAGTAATGAGATTCTTCCGCCCAGCTATACTTTATCAAAGCGGGTAAAACAGTTATGTCCCTTGAATGAAATTTTGGTTTGTGAATGATCTCCCTTAACATGTTTTTCCCGTTAAAATTTGGGTTCCTTTCCTATTATTATTATTATCGATATTTATTGTTTTATCTGCGTTGCTGTAACCTTCTGCGGAAGATTGACGCATCAGTACTTCGAACAAACACCTTCGTTTTAAAGAGAAATATTTCAATGCTAAATTGATAAAAAATATTTAAGTAACGAAATACAAATACCGTTACGTTTCATGCATAATTTTGCTTTTATATTTTTCGGAAAGCATATGATAACGATATTAATAATCAAAATATAGCATTGATGCTTAAAAAGAAATGTAAAGAAACCTCAAAACATTTGGTTAATGTTTACAAAATAGTTGTGCTTATATGAAAATTACTCGGCCACTGAACAAATGTTTGTTGAGAAAATTGTTTCAAAAATTTAAATAATCGGTTCTGTAAAGATTTTTCAAAAGAAGTTACACTACGTGGAAGCAATATACAAGCTGAATCCTCAGAATTCAAATTCCAGTATATGCGATTTACGAATTTACGGCAACTGGTTTTTTTTATTTTTACTATGAACGTGTAGTGACGTCATATGGCGCCAAAGGTACAGTCGCTATTGCTGTGTTTTTGTCCACGCATGCGTGGAGTTCGACATCTAAACGTTCCCGCTTTTTTCACTCTCTTTTCTCGGTCGGCCGGCTGTGAGCATGGACGTGTCGGGCTGTCTCTCCATCATTTCAGCTCTGGGGACGGCTCACATCAACATTCCAACGTCTCAGCAACCAAGATTAAAGCTGCCTATTTTCCTACATAAATAAATATTGTTGTGTTGATAGTTCAGAGTTCTGCGTTCCGTTTATTCCGAATTTAATATAGGAAAGCAGGTGTACACCTAATGGTGTATAACCACTTTCCTAAAAACATATCACTGTTAGTAGTTGAAGCTGAAAGAGCATCAGCAGAATTAATACGAACGTTTTAAGTAGAACTTTCACCAAAACTGATGAGTCGTCCAGTTCTTTAGATGAAGCGACTTAATCTTAGGTTTAAGACTGCGAGCTAATAGAATCGTTAGTATGCCGGGCAAAATGCTTAGCGGTTTTTCGTCCGTCTTTACGTTCAAATTCTGCCGAGATCGATTTTGCCTTCCATCGTTTCAGGGTTGATAACTTAAGTACCAGTGAAACACTGGAGTCGATGTGATCGCCATACACACTCCACACAGTAACGAAAAAAATAATTTTCCTGTCACCCAGAACTACAACATTAAAAAAAAAAAAAAAAAAAAAAAAAAAAAAAAAAAAAAAAAAAAAAATCAATGCCTGGAACACGAGTTATGAGTTCAAACCCTACCAGTGGTAATATATGATGTTTTTATGCACATCACTTAATTCTGTCCAATGCATTTATTTTATATGAATAACAGAAACCTCTTCAATTTCAGGACTGAAATAATTAGCTTTATAACAAGCTTCCAGTTGTAAGAGAAAATAGAGACACCAATAATTTATGTAAAATATCTCATCATCATCACTATCATCATCATTTAATGTCTGTTTTCCGTGATGGCATGGGTTGGATGGTTTGATTGAGGACTGGTAAGCCGGGAGGCTGCACAAGGCTGCAGTCTGATATGGCAAGGTTTCTACAGCTGGATGCCCTTCATAACACCAACCACTCTGAGAGTGCATTTGAAAAAATTTTACCATACAAACAATTGGTTTCACTTATAGAAACAAGGTACAAATTCATGCAACTGAGTGAAACCCCAGCATATGACTAGTACTTTGGGTACAAAGTTTACTCAGGAAAATTTCACCCCAGAACAGAAAAGGTTATTACAAAATAAACTCAAGACATTTTGTCCAAGTCCCTAATGTTTTATTTCACTCCATCATGTTAATCCTTCACCATATTGAGTGACATTGATTTAAGAAAATATCAAAAAAATAATTACTGTAATTGATGGCATAAAAAGCTTACAGGTATATTAGATGCACTTCAGTTGCAGTTGCACATATCCAGGAAAATTAGTATTTAGTGCATTAAACCTTAGAGGGATGTGAGGGGATTTTTTAAAGGCATTTTTTGAAAATAAAAAAAAAGTGTCTTATATGTCATCAGATTTGGTGTCATCTTCACCAAAAGTCCCTCAAAAATATATTTCTTGATCTCTGGCTTTTATCACAGTTATTTAACCTTAACCCCAGTTTGGTCATAATTTCAATTAGAAATAACGGTTTAAAGGAATTTAAAGAATACACATAAATATGAAAGAATTATACTGTCTTAGTTGGAAGACTAGTCATGATTTTAACATGCATGTATATATGTATATAGTATGTACATATGTACTTATATATATGAACATATATGTGTTTGTCTGAGCATGAGTATGTATATCTTAAATCAATCTAGTTGTACATGCCATTGACCAAATAATCTATTCTAGAATAATGTCGTTTCTGCCAGCCATCGATTATTTTTTTGCTGATGACAACAATTACTGCAACAAAGAGAAGAGTTCCGACTGATAAAGTCCCGATTAGAACAGTTATCATTAGTGTATTATTTGAATCTGCTTCATTTTTCAAATAAGTTTCTTGTTTGGAGAAAGTGACATTTTGGTTGAGGTTAGAATCTGCAGAGTAAAAAAAAAAAAAAAAAAAGCAATATTTGAGTATATAAAATGTGAGCAGAATAAATCAAAAGAGAAATTTAATGACAAATAATAATTATAAAAATAAAGAGACAACCAAAAGACAATTACAGGGAATAAAAGTTACAAATTGAAAAGTAAATAAAGTATAAAGTATTGCTTTTCTTAAAATCAAAAAATCATCATGTAAAGTTGACATTATTTACATTTGATGGATATTTGTCCTTATCTTGTTTGTTTTTGACACAACATTTCGGCTGATATACCCTCCAGCCTTCATCAGGTGTCTTGGGGAAATTTCGAACCTAGGTTCTCATTCTTAAGGTATTTTTCGATGTTGTTATTATTATTATTATTATTATTATATGCCCACGGGCATATGGCATGGTGGTTAAGAGCACAAGCTACTAACCCCAAGATTCCGAGTTCGATTCCAAGTGGTGACCTGAATAATAATAATAATAATAATAATAACAACATTGAAAAATACACCTTAGGAACGAGAACCCAGGTTCGAAATTTCCCCAAGACACCTGATGAAGGCTGGCGGGTATATCAGCCGAAACGTTGTGTGAACAACAAACAAAATGAGGACAAATATCTGTCAAATGTAAATAATGTACATAATTCCTCATCTCTTAAATATAGAACTGTATTATGTAAAGTTGACTTTAAAACATTTATAATATCAAATGAAATATCAAAGCCATCTGTGTCACACTTGATGTATATACTTAGTTGATAGGCCAACTGCTGCAGAAATAACATCTCTGATGGACTTGCTGTGTTAAAAACACAATATCAAACAAAAAAGACAACAACAAATAATCATAGCATTTATTTTTATCTTGGGCTCAGGCCAATAATTTATTAAAGTTATTAGAGTGTTAGATAACATGCTTTGCATTATTTGTTTTGGATTGTTTATGCTCTGAGCTCAAACCCCAATAGGGTAAACTCCACATTTCCTCCTTCTGAGGGTCAATAAATGCAATAATAGTTCCAGGCTGGATTGTTGGAATTGCCAGAGTATTGGACAAAATGCCTTGTAGTATTAGTTCCAGTTCTTTGCATTCTGAGCTCAAATTTTACCTCCTATCATTGGCCCTCTTTTGACAGGGAACAGAGTTTTTGGAATCTAATTGACAATGATAGGCCTGAAATGTGAGATAGAATGATGTGTTGCTTAGAATTATATATTCATTACATCAATAGACATGACTGTAAAATGCTAGCCTGAATTAGGATCAGGATAAAAGTTAGATCAGTTTCATTTTAACATTCCATGAAACATTAATAGTAAAATCAACCCCAGCAGCATCTGAACTGAGAACTTTAAAAATAGATACTGGCATGACTGTGTGGTAAGAAGTTTGCTTCCCAACCACATGATGCTGGGTTCAGTTCCACTGTATGACACCTTGGGCATGTGTCTTCTATTATAGCTGTGAGCTGACTAAAACCTTGTGAGTGGATTCGGTAGAAGGAAATTGAAAGATGTTGTGTGTGTGTTTGAGTGTGTGTGTGTGTGTGTGTGTGTATGTATACAGACACACACACACACACACACATATATATATATATATATATATATATATATATATATATATGCAATATGAGTGAGTATGGCCATAATCTAATGAGTGAAACAAGGAAAAGATATAAAAGGCAAGTGCCACAAGAAATTTTGTCCAATACTCTACCGGTTCCCCAATCCACTGTCATTAGTAAACATGCTGTTAAATTGAGGAAATGGTTACATTGAAAAGACTCAAGGGAGAAATGGTCACCCCCGAGGGTTACCTACCTCCTTACACAAGAGCTCCAACCATTAAAATCTTAATGAATGGATACTACATTATAGAATGAATAATAGATACCAACCTATTGTAGAGTTTATGGTGTTATTACTCTGAAAAAATGTGGTATTCTCCTCTACTGTTACGTTCATATATTTATCGTTTGTTGAATTTGGATAAGAATAAGTACTTGTGTAATTCACAATATCACTTTCATTCATTGTAAGTATAGTTGTTGTTGTATAGAAACTTTCAGTAGAATCATCTGGTTGGAAACAGAGATAAAAGAGATAAATATTTGATCTTCGAGTAGTTCCCTGAGTCTATGTTTGAGAGAGAAAATGCTTGTGGAAAAATCAAGGATGAATTATTGAGAAGGAATGTGTGCTGTCGTTTTTGCTTCAGACATTTTTGGAATACACAGTATTTCAAAAGTTGTGAGTTGCAGTTACGGAAGCTGACAGCAATGCAGAGTGAAGATTAAATATTAAAAAAATAACATTAACAAAGAGATTGAAACAATGAACAGAAATATTAAACGTTTCAATATGTAATTGGTCCTCATACTTTGAGTGAAAATCTCTTTTACAAAATCTTTAAAAATGAGAAGGAGAAAGAGAGACAGAGTTATCTATGCATTTTGTTGGATATCAGAACCTTGTGTGTCATATTAGAATTACTGCAGGATAATTTCTATATTGTTGTTATTGTTATTTATTATATTTAATGTTTTATCTGCATTGATGTTACCTTCTATAACACACTGATATCACACACACACACACACACACACACAGCAATGAGCAGAAAGTGAAGATAACATGGGCGTGTGGACAAGTTATAGCAAATGTATTAGTGTAATGCTATAAAAAAAGGAAAGAGTCTTGACATTTTGGACATTAGTCCTTCATCTGAAGAAAATTAGAAAAGAAAGAATGATAAAAGTTATATATAT
>NC_068988.1:30607584-30608596 GCF_001194135.2 Octopus bimaculoides
TATATATATACATATATATATGTTTGTGGGTGTGTTTGTATAAATATATACATATATGTAAGAAGGCAACACACCTAGGAGAGATGTAACTTAACATAAAAACGATCTAGAGAGAGCTCTTCTATCTGCCAGACAAAAAAAAAATGCTCCTAGTCTTTGTTGTAAATGTGGCTGGTGCACAGTAAATGTGGTTGGTGCACAATAAATGTGGTTGGTGTGCAGTACCTTCCATAATCATCTGTGACTGCATGGTAGCTTGGTTAGATGTCTTCTGTTATAGTCTCAGGATGATCAAAGCCTTGTGAATGAATTTGAATGAGGGAAACTGAAAGAAACCTGTCATAATGTCCATGTTCTGTTCTGTAAAGTTGGACAATATATTAGTATATATATATATATATATATATACACACACACATACATACCGATGTATGTATATATATATATATATATATATATATATATATATATATATACATAGATATAATGTATGTATACATATATCATATAGATATACTTTATATATATCATATGATGATATTCTCTTGTAATTTTAAGGTTTTCCAGATTTGCGTAGATTCATACATGGCAGTTATCTGTAGTGTATAAATTATGATAATATCATATTGTTATAAAAAGATAGATAGTTACTACATTATACAATTACTAATAGATACCAACCTATTGTAGAGTTTTCTGTGTCGTTACTCTGAGAAAATGTAACATTCACATCATCTGTTACACTGATATTTTCATTCTCTGACAGATTTGGAGTTACAAACATAATTGTAGAATTCAAACTGTCGGTTTCATTGTTTATAAGTGTAGTTGTTGTTGTATTGAAACTTTCAGTAAAATTATCTGGTTTGGAAACAGAGACAAGTTAAACAAATGTTTGCTTTTGAAATAAATCTTTGAAACAATTTTAGAAAGAAAAAACTAATTGAAGATAAAAAGGAAGGTAGGAAGGAGAGAGAGAGAGAGAGAGAGAGAGAGAGAGAGAGAGAGAGAG
>NC_068988.1:30608606-30616361 GCF_001194135.2 Octopus bimaculoides
AGAGAGAGAGAGAGAGAGAGAGAGAGAGAGATAGAGATTTGCGTTTGTATAATCACATGGGCAAACGTGGGTTTCAGAAGGTGCAGTGATGGCAAATCCTTTTGTTGAGCAGAGGCATTGAACCTTAAATAGTAGCACAAAACAGAGAAAGAGAGCTCTTTAGTCCTCTTAGAGACAAGCTTTGTAGTACCAGTGGCATAGCAACATGCCCCCAGCCAATGCTATAGATGTGGTTGATGATATATTTAGAGTTTATCTTTCATTTCTATCTGGCAACAAACTCTCTGTCTGTCTGTCTGTCTGTCTCTCTCTCTCTCTCTTATACTATGAAAGATAAGTAGCAGGAATAATGTGTAAGAAATGTGATGCTGCTTGGTGCTGAGTGATGGGAAGTGAATATGTAAAACCTGCAGAGGCTGGAAAAAGATGAAATGAGCAGGAACTGTATGGTGCATAATATTAAGCTGCATAAAAAAGTGGAGCACAAGAAAGCTGGCTGAAATGTGAAAGACAGATGATTGTGTTGGTACAGAGAATCAGTGAATGGGGATGATGAGTGGAAGGTGAAAAGAAGAGATGTGAAAAATTAGAAAAAAAAAACAATTTTTAAAATACTGGGTCAAAACAGCTGAGATGATAAATGCTTAAAGCAGTATTAATATACTGAAAGACATGTCTAACAATCTGATGGTCTGGTTGATACTGTAATAATGTATTTACCAACACAATATGAATTCTTACAAGCAAATTTCAGAGACTCATGGCTGGTGTCATATTTTAGAGGTCAACATTTCTATTTTCTTCATATTGCTGTCGTCGGTATTGTGGATATATTTTGAGAAAAGGATTTCGTGATAAAGTATGAACACACACACACACACACAAACATATATACACACACACAATGTGCAGAAACATACATGCACACACTCACATACACTTACACACACTCTCACACACACGCATATATATGTGTGTGTGTGTGTATATGTATATATATATGCACATGTGTGTGTTTGTGTCTGTGTTTATACTCTCACGACTACTTGACAAGCAATTTTGGTGCTTACATCTCTGTAACACATTGGTTTAGCAAAAGAGATTGATAGATTAAGTACTGGTGGTGGCGGTGGGGGATCCAATTTCTTTGACCAAAAACCCTTCAAGGTGTTGCTCCAGCATGGTCACAGTCCAATCACTTAATCAAGCAAAAAGTAAAAGAGATCCTTCTGAGGGCAATAAAATAAGTATCCACTGGATTTAAATTTTGGCATACGACCAGTAAGTTCTGGAGAAGGGGGTGAATCAATTACCTCGACCCCTGTACATGACTGGTACTTATTTTATCAACCCCACATAAAGACAAAAGGCAAAGTCAGCCACAGCAGAATTTGAACTCAGAACATAAAGATGTACAAAATGCCACCAAGCCTTTTGCCTGACATGCTAACAATTCTGCCAGCTTGCCAATAATTATCAATTAAATACTGGGATTAATTAGATTGACTACTTCTTCCTGCTTTTCTCTTCATAAAGCAATTAATTAAAATGTAGATAGGAATGGAAATGGTACATGCAGGGTTTTGTGCTTTGACCAGCAGCAGAGTGTAATATATTTATTTCTTTATTGCTCACAAGGGGCTAAACATATAGGGGACAAACAAGGACAGACAAAGGGATTAAGTCGATTAGACCGATCCCAGTGCATAATTAATTGGCACCTTTTTAATTGACCCCGAAATGATGAAAGGCTAAGTTGACCTTGGTAGAATTTGAATTCAGAATGTAACAGCAGACGGAATACTGCTAAGCTTTTTACCCGACATGCTAATGATTCTGCCAGCTCACCGCCTTGTTTGAGCAAGAAATTATTGAAGCAAAATGGTTTTAAGCAGGAATTCAAAGGATTTTATGAAATTGGTTTCCCAAAATGTTTATCTTTTTATCTAAACCACTTAGTTACATCAATATTAAAAACAAGAATATAACATGCAGAAAACAAGTATGCTTTCAGATTATGCACAAGCAATTACAAGCCCAAGACATTTTGGTACAACTGTTTTGGCACTGCCTATTTGGAGTTGCTGATTTATTTGACATCCAGCATTTTATGGTTTCTTTTGCCTTAATGTTCCCCACCTCTCTCTCATCTCCCACTCTCTCTCTATCTCATCTCCCACTCTCTCTACCTATCTCATCTCCCACTCTCTCTGCCTATCTCATCTCCCACTCTCTATCTCATCTCCCACTCTCTCTCGTTTTCATCTCTCGCTCTCTCTCTCTGTCTCATCTCCCACTCCCTCATCTCTCACTCTCTCTCTCTCTATCTAATCTCCCACGCTCTCTCTATCTCATCTCCTTCTCTCTCCCCTCTCTCTCGCTCTTTATGTGTGTGAGCATATTTCTCTATGTGTATAAGGAAAGTTAAAGTGTTTATGTAACTCATGTTCAATTAATAAATTATAATTTCCCACTCTCTCTCTCTCTCTCTCTCTCTCTCTCTCTCTCTCTCTCTCTCTCCCTCTCTCTCTTTCTATCTATTTGTGTATATTTCGTGTGTATGTATGTGTGTGTGTGTGTTTGCCTCCAATGCCAAAACGTTCTGTTGTTAAAAAAGGATTCTATGTCCAGTCAGCCATGCCAAACCATTAGCATCCAAACAGCTGCACCCAACTGTCTCATTCCTTGCATCTACAATATCTACAAGAATAAACATAAAATGACAGCTTGAGAAGAGAAGATTTACACAGTCTCTTGAATTGCTAGAAATAGTAGACAAATCTTCCTCTTATAACAAGCTAAACTATTATAAAAGTAATAACACTTTAGATATCAAAAAAGATGAGATGATCCAGTCATGGATTTAACACTGTTGTAAGTCTAATTGATCAAGGCTCACCTGGGGATCAGCTACAATAAAATAACAACAATAGTTTAATAGAAGACAATGAATAAAATACATTCACTGACTGTAATTGGTAGCCGTTCCTTCAGGGTTGGTGGTGGTCGTGTTGGAAGAGCTGCTTGAAGTGAATACATCTGTTGTAGAATTACTGGGTGTGGTGCTACTAAATATAGAATTTTGAGGGGTGGTGTTTTCAGGGCTAGTAGAAAATATGTCTGTATTTTGTGATGATGTACTTTCAGTTGTTGAGGTTTGATCCTGACCAGATGGAACTGAGCTGGAGGAAACACTAAGAGTGGTTGACGAAGCTTCATTAGTTGATTGAGATGTTTCAGTAATTGGGTAACCAATATTTGATGTAAAAAAATCATTATAATCTGCAATACCAATATATATGTAATGCTTATATAAATATCATACATACATATTTATATAAAATGGAAAAGGTGGCACAGAGGGATGCCAAAGGAATTTAGGAAAAAATAAAAAATACACATGCATAAATGCAAACATACTCTACCTCTCATCATATGTCACCCAAATTTCATCACAATTTTGACACCTTCTGACAATATTATTCACATTGATGATGTCAGCTCTGAAAGTTGCTGAGGTATAGATGAACAGGTGTGATAGAAAATGGACAGAAAAAAACTGTTGCAAAGACTGCGACAGAGAAAATACAGTTTGTAAACGACAAAAAGAAATGTGTATAATGTATACATAAAATGCCTTTTGACTTGGCAATGAAATTAGGACAAGTTGTATGGAGAGAGAGTGTTTTCAGTTGGCTTTGCAAACCAAGAGCTGCAAAAAGACAAGAAGAAAATCTTTAAATTAATAAGTGTGACTGACTAGTTGAATGACCAGTTCAAGAGAATAAATACCACTAGAAATAGATGAAGAAAGGCTTGTGGGGCCCATTGGGAAGGGAAAGAAGGAAACAGTAACAGGCAAGAAAAGATTACTGTATGATAATTGAAACAGGAAAAGAAGTGGAGACAAAAAGAGTAGGGTAGATTAACAGGGATAAATGGATAGATAGATAGATAGATAGATAAATAGATAGATAGATAGATAGACAGATAAATAAATAGATGGGAGGACAGGTAGAAAGATACATTGATTGTATGACAGATCAACACAAAACACAAAAGAAAGCTCGATATAGAGAGACATATACTTTGGGTAATTTTGTCTTAGATTCGCCTCAAAAATTGGAATGGTCAAATCTGGAATGCATTTGATCATAGCTTGGCTCAAAAGAAGGTAACAGGAATGTACTGCCTAGTTCAATATGATCACCAAGTCTTGGGTGCAGTTGGTGATGGAATTCACTCTGTTTGATAGAACAGGTAGTTACCTCTCACTGGCATTGTTCCTATAAACATTCACCTGCAGATGTTCAAATTAGACATTATCCACACAAGTCTCAATATTCTGCAAAAGTTTGCAACTCTTCTGGTCACTGTCTCTTCTCACTCCTCACTTAGCTAAGACAAACAAATGAAGTTAGATAAGCAACCAATGCATAATTAAGTTGCGAAGACATGTGACCTGGTGGCTACGGTGTTGCACTCATGATTGTAAAATTAGGGTGTTGTGATTTTGAGCGAAACATTCCATTTTACATTGCTCCAGTCCACTCAGCCATAAACGAGTTCCTGCAATAGGTAGGAAGTTTGATCCTGTAACAGACCAACATCTCATTCAGTGGGGTGTCTTGTGATCTCAGTCATTTACATGCTATGGAAACTGAGTGATGCTCAAGCCTTATGAGTTCTAGAATTCATGGAAAAATGAAAACGACATAATTAAGTATGGGTAGACTTCTTGAAGCTGGGAGGTAAGAAGCTTGCTTCCCAGTCATGTAGTTCAAGGTTCAGTCCCACTGTGTGGCACCTTGAGCAGGTGTCTTCTACTGTAGCCTCAAGCTGATCAAAGACTTTGAGAGGATTTGATAGACAGAAACTGAAAGAAGCCCATTGTATATAAGTGTGTGTATGTGTGTTTGCATTTGTCCTCCACCACTGCTTGACAAATGGTGTTGATGCTTTTATGCCCTTGTAGCTTAGTGGTTCAGTAAAAGAGACTGATAAAATATGTACCAGGCATGGGATAAAAAAATTTAAGAAGTATAAAAAGTACTGAGATCGATTCATTCAGCTATAATTCTTGAAGGTGGTGCACCAGCATGGCCGTAGTCTAATGACTGAAACAAGTAAAAAGGAAAAGATCATCATCATTATCATCATCATCATTACCACCACCATTACCACCACCATCATAGAATTTTAAAAATAACATTTTGTTAGGTTATATATGTTAATCTGTAGAGAGAGGGAGAGAGTTAGAGAGAGAGAGGGAGAGAGTTAGAGAGAGAGAGAGAGTGAGGGATGAGAGAGATCAGTGCCGTTATCTCTTATCTCTTTTAGACCGTCCTAGACTCGAGGCTTGAAACATATTAGATATCATTAGTAAGAGTTGCTAAGAATTTCAGAAAGATTCAGTTTGGAAGACAAAAGATTGGTTAAGTTAATTATCATCAATATTTAGAAGTGAAATATAATAAAAACTGAACAGAGGATGAGTGATGGAGTTTATAACTTGAAGGAAGGATTTAAGACTATTAGAAGTTGTAGTAAGAGATACGAAATCCAGAAACAGCTCGAATCCCTTTCAATATCAACTTGCCCGGAAGTATTTCTGGTAAATTATTTAAATCTAAGTTCAGGCAGGTCAGTTAGTGACCCCTTGATCCTTTACCTACACACACACACAAACACACACACAACCGATGTGTTAGAGTAGCTGCAGTTTATAGAAAATATTTCTTGTAGACCAGCAGGGGGATAAAATGCAACACTCATTAATCAATGAAATTAATCACTTTCCAGAGCATTACCATCTGTGTCACTCTTACAGACTTGATAACAATATCATAATAAAGTGTTTTAAGACAATAGTAATAATAATGGTTTCAAATTTTGGCTCAAGGCCAGCAATTTTAGGGAGTGGAAGTTAGTTGCATAATTACATATTTTATGATTTAAGTTTGTATGTATTTGAAGTAACTAAGGATTGAAGTTAAACAAAGTCTCATATTATATTTTTAAGAAGTTAATAAATTTTGTTGATTAGTAATTATTAGTCATGTTCATGCAACATCTTGTAAGAAGCGAAGTTATTCTATAAATGCCTCCCTAGCACAGCATAGCAAACAAACTTGGCTACTTTTTGGTTATCTCACCCTCATTAAAATTTGGGTTATCTTCCCCAACTAAAAAAATTGTTTAACCCTCAATAAAACAAAAAACAAAATGAAAACATCAATAAACATGGAAAGCGAAAAAATTAAACGTCTTATTGAATCTGATAATATTTTTATAACGAATCATACCGTTCCTATTAAGGGGGCCAAACATCAACAATGTGTTGAAGTATTGAAACAAAAGGATCTAAACCCTTTTAATCCAATCTCTTGTTGCCACATAAAATCAACTTTTTAGCGAGAAGATAACCCAATTTTTTAATGGCAATTTCTTAATGGGGGTGAGATAACCAAAAAGTACCCAAACTTGCTGGGGAAAAATGCTATTAGGTTTACAATAATTAATTATTTGTATTTCATTAAGTTGACAGTTTTACTAAACCTATTATAATGATTTAGTTATTATGAAAATGAAACACAAATGCAGTTTTATTCTTGTTAGAAAAGTTAAAATTGGGGTTAGTGGGTTAGAGTTGTTACCTACCTTGCGTTGTGGATTGCAGTGAAGAAGTGGAATGGTCACCTGTAAAGAAATTTGAAGTAATTGTTACAAATGAACTGGTGGTGCTATTCTCTACAGATGTAGTTTTTTTATGGAAACTTTCAAGAGAAATGCCAGGTTTTCCAAAAAAAAAAGCCGGGTAAATAGAAATGCAGTGTATTTGAGAAGGTGAATACAATACAAAGAGAACATTAACCATTAAGAATAACAATAACAAAATACTGGGTTCTAATTTTGGCACAAGGCCAGCAGTTTTGAGGGAGGGTAAGATGGTGAGCTGGCAGAATTGTTAGCACACCGGGTGAAATGCTTAGTAGCATTTCATCTGCTGCTACGTTCTGAGTTCAAATTCTGTTGAGGTCGACTTTGCCTTTCATCCTTTTTTCAGGGTCGATGAAATAAATACCAGTTATGCATTAGGGTCGATATAATCAACTAACACCCTTTCCCCTAAATTTTCAAGGCCTTCTGCCCAGACTAGAAATAACTAATTTTAAGGGAGGTTGTAAGTCGATTACATCAACTCCAGTACTCAACTGGTACTTATTTTACTGACCCTGAAAGGATGAAAAGCAAAATGGACCTTAGTGGAATTTGAACTCAGAACATAGAGATAGATGAATTGCCACTAAGCATTTCACCAAGCATGCTAACGATTTTGCCAGCTCGCTGCCGTATTTTATTTTATTGACCCCAAAAGGATGAAAGTCAAGGTAGATCGTGGAAGAATTTGAACTCTAAACGTAAAGATGGAGAAAATACCACTGAGCACTTTGCCTAGCATACTAACAGTTCTGCCAACAAGAACAAAATTTTGAAATGATAACTTGGATATATTTAATTAGTCTTGATATTTTGTGTTAAAAACTCCTTTTCATTCATTCTTCTCTCTTGCCAGCTTGTGATGGAGTCATAGAGATGGTGTCACTGTGATATATTGCATAGGGGGCAGAAATATTGCCCTTTTCTGTTGATACAAATTCCATTAAATGCATTTGACTTCTTTATCAGATACTCTTTAATCGTGACATTATTTCACTCAGCATGTTTACACACACACACACACACACACACACA
>NC_068988.1:30616372-30621549 GCF_001194135.2 Octopus bimaculoides
CGCACACACACACACACACACGCACGCACACACACACACATACACACACACACACACACACACACACACACTATAAAAGGCGGTGTGTTCCATACAGTAGCTTCACTTCATAGATATAGAAGGGCAATTACTTTATGCACGAGGTGGCTACTTTAAGGACATGTGGCATTCTGGCACAGCCATTTTGGCACCCACATATTTGGTGTTGCTGATTTGAGGTTGACCTATTTGCTGACATCAGACGTTTTAATATCTTTCTCTCTCTCCCTCTTTCACCGTCTCCCTTCCACCTTTACTCTCTCTCTCTATTTCTTTCTCTTAGTATTTGTGTGTGTGTGTGCCTCCAGTACTAAAAGGTACTGTTGCCCAAACTAGTTGAATGTCCAGTCAGCTGCACCCATTCAACTCACTCTGATACCTTGTAGTCAAAGGTATGTGACATCTAAGCAAGATGGGCAGACAGTTTCCTAGCACACAACACAGTCCAAACTATTACTATACCACTGCATAGATCTACATTATCAAAACTGACTCACGACCAGATTTCCATGTATGTTATCCTGATACAAATAGAATAATCAATGCAATTATTTTTTTAAAATCAGCATATCTAAGGATTTTGTTCAATGTAAACACATTGTTTTAATTCCTATTGATTGCAATGTCTTATTTATTTTACATCAAATCTAGTGTTTTACTCTAAGGTAACATCTGGATGTAAAATATAACTAAACAACAGTATGACAGTTTGTTAAGACAGGAATATTGACGAACCAAGCAAATAAAGGAAGCTCTATTATAGTATTATTATAGTTATAATATATGTTTAGTTATGATTAGTGACACTGAAGAGATCAAAAAATGAGGCTAATTTAACGTGCTAATGAATTTAATGAATTAAGTATTATAACATTGATATGATACTTATTGTATACCTACTTTTGCACCCATCTATATATAAATATATATATATATATATATATATATATATATATTCTTTTACTCTTTTACCTGTTTCAGCCATTTGACTGCGGCCATGCTAGAGCACCACCTTTAGTCAAACAAATCGACCTCCAGGACTTATTCTTTGAAAGCCTGATACTTATTCGATCAGCCTCTTTTGCCTGCTGAATCGCAAAGTTATGGGGATGTAAACACCCCAACACCGGTTGTCAAGCAATGGTGGGGTGACAAACACAGACATGCACACAAACACACACACAAACATATATGCATACGACAGGTTTCTTTCAGCTTCCGTCTACCAAATCCACTCACAAGTCTTTGGTTGACCCATGGCTATAGTAGAAGACACTTGCCCAAGGTACCACACAGTAGGACTGAACCCAGAACCATGTGCTTGGGAAGCAAACTTCTTACCACACAGTCACATCTGTCATATATATATACATATATATGACAGGCATCCTTCCTGTTTCTCAAATCTTCTCACAAGGCTCTGGTCAGCCTAGGGGTGCAGTAGAAGACAGTTGCCCAAGGTGCCTGGCAGTGGGACTGATCATGAAACCACATGGTTGGTCAATGAGCTTCTTAACCACACAGCCACACCTGCACTTAACCATGCTTGCACCTTATATAAGTGTAAATGAATGAATAAATACCTCTACTACTTGTTGACCAACTGATTCCAGATGCAGTTGTGGAAGAATCCGAAGTTGATTCAGTGGTCTGACTTTGGTTTTCAGGTAAACTTCCTGTGGTTGTGGTGTTATTTCTCATAGTTTTTACTGTTTCACTACCATCAGATGGAATTGGTTTACAGGCATCTTCAGATACACAATGAATCAGAGTGCACCTATAATTATCAGTGGCATTATGAATGGCCAATGAGCAGTTACCTAAAAATATAGAACAAAAAATTTGGTTAATGAACAACTGAATAAATACCGTAAGAGTTGTTTAACAAATTCTATATTTAATGACACATATATGCCATAATAAAGAAAGCTGCTTATTATTATTTAGAAATGATAATTTTTCTATAAAAAAATTATTAAATTCTAGACTGTCTTGAAATTCTTAAAAATTCCAATTTTAATATATTATTTTCAAAATGTGGTTTTCAAATCTCTTTATTATAGAAGGTTCCATCTATGTGATTCCATCAAAAAACTATTTTTCATTCACTACAAGATAGCATTTTTTAACATCATACTTCCTTCTCTCACTCTTCCCATCTTTTTTTTATCACCTCTGTTTCAATAAGTATTTCTCTTTCTCTATCTGAATAACTCTCATTATCTTAGCCTCACTTTCTTTCCTTGCAAAACACACACACACACACACACACACACACACACACACACACACACACACACACACACACACACACACACACACACACACACATTAAAATGTATGTATGTATGTATGCACACATATACACAATATACATGCATATATATATTGTGCGCATATGTGAATATTCTAATGATTTTCTTCGCATATCATACTTATGTAGTAGACAAAGTATAGAATGTGACCCCCCCATCCAAAAAACCCGCCAAAAAAGAAAAGAAACCAATAGAATAAAACATGCACATCAATAAAATATCTACTTACTTTGATTACAACATTGAAGTATGCAATTTGAAAGAGCATCTGGTGGGGCTGTGGTGAATGTAGCAAGAATGTGAAGTTCTTTGTTTAAATATTTGTCAATATCAACCGTACTGTTGTGTAGAATTTCAGTCTGACATGTTTGCAGCCCAGATGCTGGTATGATGCAAGTTGAAACAGCTGTTAGCACTGACAGAATTGACAGCAGCATGCTGGAACTTTGACAGTAACTAATGTTAACAGGACCTATTAAAATAAGAATGAAATGATATATTAGTTTTAGATAAGCTAATTTTACAACAGATGTAAGATAACACATATTAAACACGTAGAAAGTTATAGGCACAACCATAGTTTTGTGGTTAGGAAGTTCATTTTGCAAATATGTAATTCTAGGATTGAGACCATTGTGTGACACCTGAAGCAGATGATTTTTTTGACCAAATTCATCTGAGTAATATCTGGTACTCAGTAACTGAGTGGTGGTTATCTGTATTTCAAGTGCACCAAGCTTGACTGTCTGTTATGGCATGGTTTTTATGGCTAAATCCCCTTCCTAATAGTGATTACTTTACAAACTGGACTGGGTGCTTTTTACGAGACACCAGCAATGACATGGCACCAACACTGACATAGAACCAACACTGATGTGGCACATACATATACTCACTCACATATCTATTTTTCTATTTGGCACATAAAACAACAGCTTCAGTCATGTGCATTGCAATATCTATTCATAAATTATTTAGTGTTTAAATCAAGGTATAAACAAACGAAATGAAGTCACATGAATTTGAGGTTGAATAAAAGCCATTTGAGATTTAGTTAACATCATTGTATTTACTTTTCATTTCTATCACATCAAATCTATGACTGTTCCTCCCACACCAGAAACACAAACCATGACCCCCCCCCCCCACCTAGTTACCACTAAAATGTGTGTCCTTTCCTCATTTAAGGTGGTTGGGAGTGATTTTGATGGTGATTTGACTGCTATTTCTAACAACATGATACTCTGAGTAACAATCTCATTAAGACTTCCCCATTGTCACATTAACTCTTTTGGTAGCAACCGATCTGAGACTGCCATGTTTCTATGATATGAAACAATTCATTTTAAAGAATTCATGTTCAAACTGAAATCTTCATTCATAATTTTAGGTTAGAACCATTTTTACAACACTGAAAGCAATTTTAGTGCGATATTCATCCAGAGACAATATCTGTAAGTAAATGAGTGGAAATTGAACCAGTGTGTGTGTTAATTAATAAGGTATTAAAACAGAATGACTCTCTCCTGGCACAACAAAATATGCTTCAACACATGAATTCATGTAAAGAATCTTGCAAACCAAATACAAAAACGAAATGAAACCTCAATATTCTTCAGAAAACTTAAAACAGCTTTCGTAGTAAATTCATAAAGTGCTGCATAAAACCCTCCTCCATCTACCAAATTCACTCGCATGGCATTGGTTGTCTGAAGGATAGATGACACTTGTGCAAGGTGCTGTTCATTATGATTGAACCTCAAGCCATGTGGTTGCAAAGTGAACTTCTTAACCACACAGCCATGCCTGCAATTATGAAGAATTTACTGTAAAACCTTTGTTATTATTAAGTTTGGGTAAAGGTGGCGATCTGGCACAATGGTTAGCACACCGAGTAAAATGCTTAGTGGCATTTCATCCATCTTTATGTTCTGAGTTCAAATTCCACCAAGGTGGACATTACCTTTCATCCTCTTGGGGTCGATGAAATAAGTACCAGTGAAACACTGGATGTAATTGACTGGCCCCTAGCCACCAAAATTCAAGGCCTTGTGCCTACAGTAGAAAGGATTATTAAGCTTGGCTTTGAAACATAAATTAACACAAAATTTTGATGGGATATTTTAATTTAGATCATTTTAGAATAAGGAAATTCGCATCATAGAACCAAGGACAATATCAGATGTATTGGATTCAGAAAGATTGACTTAGGCACAGGTGTGGCTGTGTGGTAAGAAGCTTGCTTCTCAACCACATGCTTCTGGGTTCAATCCCACTGTGTGGCACCTTGGGCAAGTGTCTTCTACTATAGTCTCGGGGCGACCAAAGCCTGGTGAGTGGATTTGGTAGATGGAAACAGGAAGAAGCCTGTCATATATATTTATATGTACATATTTGTGTGTCTGTGATCGTCCCACTCCCATTGCTTGACATTGCTTGACACACCGTTGCTGGTGTGTTTATGTACCCGTAACTTAGCAGTTCTGCAAAAGAGACCGATAGAATAAGTACTAGGCTGACAAAGACTGAAACAAGATAAAAGAATTAAAAGGAGACAAAAGAATGGCTTTGAGAGATCATTTCCTGAAGTCAGTTGGGAAAATAATCGATTGATAATAATTGATTGATGATCCATGTGATAAGGGAAAATGAAACTCTCAATTCAACCTATTGTCATGTTTGCATATGCACTAAATAAATGCTGATTGATCTGTCTCATCAATAATTGTACAAGCTGTTTCTATCTTGCCTGACAAATATGTATTTACTATATTTATTTAACTGTCTCGCTTCATTCCTCATCAGTGTCCATGAAAAGACAGG
>NC_068988.1:30622571-30626845 GCF_001194135.2 Octopus bimaculoides
GTTCTGTTATCACACACACACTCGCAGACTTCCGCACACGCACAGATATTCATCTCCCTTTTTCACTCTCCTGTCTTAGAAAGAACTTTTCCCCCACCACCTCCTCTTCCGGTCTTTTCATAATGTAACCTCGTGGGCATCGGTACCATTTTCCTCTTTCTCGGTTCTTCCATTCTCCGAACTTTCCATCTTTCTGACGAAGGGCTACGCCCGAAACGTCATATACTCTCTCTTTCCTTTCCTGAGCGTCCAATAATACTATCCATATCACGTCCTCACTTTGTTGTTTTTTTGTTATTGTTTTTTTGAACTATATATATATATATATATATATATACATACATAAATGTATAAATATATGTGTGTGTATGCATGTATATTTGTGTCTGTGTTTGTTCTCCCAGGCCAGCATGACCACAGTCCACTGAATGAAACAAAATAAAAAGTAGGGCAAATGTAGAGAGATAGAGAGTAACTTATACATTAGTAATCTTTTCTACTCTAGGCACAAGGCCCGAAATTTTTGGGGAAGGGGCCAGTTGATTAGATCGACCCCAGTACGCAACTGGTACTTTATTTATCGACCCAGAAAGAATGAAAGGCAAAGTTGACCTTGGTGGAATTTGAACTCAGAACGTAAAGACAGACAAAATACCACTAAGCATTTCGCCCAGCATGCTAACGTTTCTGCCAGCTTGCTGCTACTTATACACTAGATTTTTATCTTGACATTGTTTATTAAACAATACTATAAAACAAACAGCAAATTGTAATCATGTTTCCACTCCCCTTCCAACTCCTCACCTCACTTCCTTTACTTTATGATGTCAACACAAAAATAATCTCTAAACAAAGTCTCTAGAATATTTGCAAATAAATTGAATGTTGAAATTTTAATTAGATGAGTTCAGAGAAAAGACGAAATAAAAAAAGAAAAAACCTCTCCTAATTAAGTTTGCTGGTATTCGATAAAAGTTAATTGAGTTGAAAAGCAGTGTATGTCAACAACAAGACCTTGTTATCTCTTGCTGTCTGACTAGATAAGAACATGTTGGGGAAAATAGCTGCAGTTAACTGTAAACCATAATCCCCCGCCTTCTTTCTCATGATATCAGTGAAGAAGAAACTAAGATGGGATGTGGCCTAGTGGTTAGGATGCTGCACTCACTATTGTAAGATTGTGGTTTCAATTCCTGAACCATGTGGTGCATTGTGATCTTGAGTAAAACCATTTCATTTCACATTGCTCCAGTTCACTCATCCGAAAATGAGTGACCCTGTAACAGACTGGCATCCTGTTCAGAGGGGTCGTTGCGACCTTGATCATTCATACACCACGGAACACAGGGAAGTGGCCCTATGAGTCCTAGGACTTGTGACGGTACTTTTACAGAAGAACTTAATCTAAACTAATCTACAAAAGCAATTATCAAAGCAATAAGTTACTTTTCCTCCTGCTCAATCAAAAGGGTTTTCCATTTTCTTTTTTGTACTATGATTTACATGACAACCTCACTAATGCTGGTGCCATGTAAAAAGCACCCAGTACACACTGTAAAGTGGTTGGCATAAGAAAGGGCATTCAGCCACAAAAAACTATGCAAAAGCTGACATTCAAGATTAATCCAGCCCTGCAGCTCACCAGATCCTGTTGAACTGTTCACCCTAAACCAGCTTGGAAAATGGATGCATAAAAAGCTTAGCTAAGTGTGGTAACATTTAAATATGAAACAACCAAGTTATTAATTTGCATATCTGATTCTAAGAGACAACCCTATTACTCTTTTGACTCTTTTTACTCTTTTACTTGTTTCAGTCATTCGATTGTGGCCATGCTGGAGCACCACCTTTTAGTTGAACAAATCGACCGCAGGATTTATTCTTTGTAAGCCTAGTACTTATTCTTTTGGTCTCCTTTGCTGAACCACTAAGTTACAGGGACATAAATATAGCAACATTGGTTGTCAACCGACAGTGGTGGGGACAAACACAGACACACAACCATATACTTACATATGTATGTATGTATTTATATATATATGTATATATATATATATATATATATATAAGACAGGCTTCTTTCAGTTTCTACCAAATCCACTCACCAGGCTTTGGTTGGCGTGAGGCTATAGTAGAAGACATTTGCCTAAGGTGCCATGCAGTGGGACTGAACACAGAATCATGTGATTGGGAAGCAAGCTTCTTACCACACATCCAAGCCTGTGCCTATTATGTGATTTAATCACATTTTCTTTCTTATGGGACATATTTCTTCACTGTTATATATTTCTTTATCACAGCTTTATAACCATTTCATTATGGTTGTATTAAGGCTTTATTGCTTTTTTATATCCTCTTCTATCACAGTTTTATTATCAATTTTATCACTGATTTATATCTGTTATAAAACTGTCATATATCTCTTTCATTAGCACTACCTTATATCCCTGGATCATTGTTATATGTAGCTATTTTATTATAGTTTTATATCCATGTCATCACTGCTGTGCATCCACGTTATCACAGTCTTATATCAACGTTTTTTCACCAGTAATTGTCTTTCTGGTAACCACCACCAGATCCTAACAGACATACAGAAACTGAAAGGACAAGGGCCAATAAAACAACATGTAAAGCTACCATGCTGCAAACATAGTTTAATCCACATATAATCTCTATAGGTCATAGTTGCTGAAACGACTACATAATTGCCAGGGGTGCCTTGCTGAACAGCAACAGAACAAAAACAATTGATCAACACTGTTACAATTACTTCTTCTGTCTGGATTAAAAGAATAGCCTTTTGTTTATTTACAATTACTCTCTAGCTTCATTAGTGATTATTTTCCTGATGACAGAAATAAAACTAATAAAACTAATTAAACTAATTAAACCTTCACCTTTACATATCATGACAACACCTTTCAACTCTCAGTGGATTAAAAGTTCAGTTCTAATGGTATCACAGGTATAGAAGTGTGAAAAAGAAATTTGCTTTGCAGTCACATATCACAAGGACTTAGGTTCAATCTCATTGCATGGTACCTTGGGCAAGTATCATCACTATTGCCACAGGTTGACCAATACCTTGTGAGTGGAATTTATAGACAGAAACTATAGGAAGCCCATCGTGTATGTGTGTGTAGTCAGCCCTTGTCCTGCAATAAAGACCTGATATTTTTTCCCGTAAGCATGTAAATTAACCCCAATTCATTATACTTAATTTATTAAAATTATCTCCTTTTCCTTATGAGATTTGCTAATAATTGCCATTTGGATTTTTCATTTTTGTTTTCCACTCAAAAGGAAAAAAAAAAAAATTAGGAATCTATTGTATACAGAATCGAATATCCCACCTGTTAACTGGATGTGTATGCCAGTGCATGTGATTGCCTTTTGTCTCTGTATATTGGCCTAAGGTGTAAAGATCAGGTGATAAACTATAAAACAAGTACCCTTCAAATGGAAAACTTATGTTCATATTGACTCATTACTCATTTACATAGAAACTCCTTAGGTCCACTCAACATGGTCATTGGAAATGTAGCAAACCAGTGGCTGGCCAGTTAGATAGCTATAACCAATCACACTACTGTTCACTAAATTTTGATATGGGAAAAAAAAAAATGAATAAAATAGACTCTCTCTCTCTCTCTCTCTCTCCCTCTCTCTGTGATGTAACTATGTATCTTCTCTACAGCAAAACACCTTTTTATCTCTATCATAGTTTAACCTCTCATCACCTGGTACATAGCTGCATCCCTCAATACCATTTCTATTCTCAGCTGAGGGTTCTTTGCAAGTTACTTGGTAACATTGCTGGTGCTGGCACCATGTATAAAAGCACTCAGTACACCTTGTAAAGTGGTTGGCATTAGAAAGGGCATCCAGCCATAGAGACCATGCAAAAGGGGACAGTAGAGAATGGTGCAGTCTTTTGGCTTGCTCATTCCGGTCAAATCGTCCAACCCATGCAAGCATAGAAAATGATGATGATGATGATGACAATGAAGGTCATTTTGAAATTCAGAGCTCTGGATAACAACGACAACTTAGACACAAATAAATAATATTTATGACAAGATGTCAAATATGCAAGAAATCTACAAAGAAGTTTTATGTCAACATTGAATTTGACAATCAATTATAACTGCTATTAGGTTGTTGTTAAAGGTTGGCTCTAGTCTCCAGATGAAAGGAATGCCCCACAAATCAATGCCTTCTAAGTGAATTTGGTTGACAGAAACTAGCATATATATATATATATATATATA
>NC_068988.1:30627136-30634875 GCF_001194135.2 Octopus bimaculoides
TATATATATATATATATGTATATAACAATATATATATATATATATATATATATATATATACACACATACATACATATGTATATATGTATATAACAATCTCTCTCTCTGTATATATAATAAACCAACACCTGTTGTTATCAAGCAGTTGGGGAGGACAACGCACACACACACACATAATGGAGTGGCTTGTTTGTGTTCACGTAACTTAGTAGTTCGGCAAAGGCTACGGATAGATTAAGTACCAGATGCAAAAAAATAAGTAATGGCGTTGAGCTTTTTTCTTTTCTTCGTTTTACTAAAACCTTTCTGTATTTCTCAAGCGTTTGGGAAATACAGAATAAATTAAAATATTTCACGAACGAACGGGGAGAAGTAACTACACAATACGAAAGTAAATGTTTAAATGTCAGAAATAGGAGAAATACAGAAGAAACAATGAACTATCTTACTGAAACATGAGAAACGATGAAAGTTTACGTAAGATGGGAGTTTACAGAAAACTCCATATTAATCTATAAGTTAATATAATAACACAAAAGGGCAGCGAGCTGGCAGAGTGGTTAGCACGCCGAGCGAAATGCTTAGCGGTATTTCGTCAGCCGTTACGTTCTGAGTTCAAATTTCGCTGAGGTCAACTTTGCCTTTCATCCTTTCGGGATCTATTAGATAAGTATCAGTTACGCACTGGGATCGATGTAATCGACTTAATCCCGCTGTCTGTCCTTGTTTATCCCCTGTACGTTTAACCCTCTGTGGGCAATAAATAAATATAACACAGATATCATTAATCGATGGATTGGCAAAATCGTTAGAGTAGCGGATAAAATTACTTTTGATATTTAATGACGTCAGTTTTCATACCTGTCTTCATAAACTGTCAAAATCGATTTTCTCTTTTGGATATTTTGAGTAGATAAAATAAGCAGCAGTCACATAGCAGGGATCGATATAATCGATTATACTTCACCTCAGTCCACAGGATTTGTGTTGTGCCTATGTTAGAAACTCGCCAAGCTTAACTTTGCCTTTTATTCCTTCATGGATCGATGAAAAAAAGTACCAGTTAAATATTGAGGAGGATGGTATCGACTCTTTCCCTCCTCTTAAAATTGCTGGCCTTTTTTCCTAAATAAGAAATCATTATTTGGGTGGCAGCAGAATCGTTAAGTTTTGCAATATTTCTTCCGGCTTATTATTTTTATATCTTTTATTTGTTTCAGCCATGCTGGGGCACTGCCTTTGAATCAACCATTAAAAAATTATATTAAACAACCTCTATGGCTGAGTCAGAAGAAGAAAGGCAGCAAGTAGGTAGAATCGTTAGAACGTCGGACAACTTGCCTAGTGGCATTTCTTCTGGATCTGTACGTTCTGAGTTCGAATACCGCCAAAGTGAACTTTGCCTTTCATTCCTTCGAAAGAATATAGTAAAAGTCAGGTAGTGGAGTCGACTTGTAATCTACCCTCACAACTGCTGGTCTTGAATCCTGTCACGGACTGGTGCTACGATCAGGGGCAATGTTGTGATCTCAGTTACTTATATTCGCCACCACGCGCCTTCACACAAAGGCGCGTGGCATAGTGGTTAGGGTATTCGTCTCACGATGGTAAGGTCGTGAGTTCAATTCGCGATGACGCGTTGTGTCTTTGAGTAAGACCCTTTATTTCATGGTGCTCCAGTTCACTCAGCTGGCAAAAATGAGTAGTACCTGTATTTCAAACGGCTGGCTTTGTCACATTCTGTGTCACGCTGAATCTCCTCGAGAACTACGTTAAGAGTCGCGTGTCTGTGGTGTACTCAGTCACTTGCACATTAATTTTATGAGCGTTGTAACCGACGGAGTGCCAGTAGTTTTAGATATTCGCCACCGTGGAAACCAGTTAACAGATCTCATGAGTCTCTGGGCTCGAGGGAAAAAGCTAGTGGACGAAGGCACGTTTGTTTTTTGAATTTCATAGCCTTCGAGACTGGTGGGAGGAAAAGAAAGGAGATATGCATAAACAGGGGACTTGGACTGAATGCTTACAACAGAGGAAATTCAGATAAGGATATACAAAGTAAGAGACGGAGGTGTTAACTATGGTGACAGATTAAGGATTAATAATATAATTGTTTAAATTAAAATATTTCGTTTTTGTGTATGGTTTGCAAGATTCTTCATGTGAACTCCTGAGTAGAAAAATTTTACCTATACTAAACACATGCACTGGTTCTATTTCACTTCTTTATGATTCATTTGCTAATTGGTTAACTATTTAGCCAATTAACAAATCGATTGTTTGATTAATCATTCTGTCAATCAATCGTTTAGAGTGGCTTGTCAAAGTTCTTTCATGGGCATTTGAGACCATTTTGTAACTGATTAGATTTTAGAGCATTTTATCATTCACATTTCTGTCTGTTGCAATGTGAAAGAAGCACAATTTAAGCAAACCAAAGGAAGAGCAAACATTAAGAAAAAAAAATCGAAGCTTTTTATCTCAGAAGGGCGGTCCAACCAAAGGTTAAGATTAATTTATAAATAAATAAATAAATATAAATACGTGACAAAATAGAGTCCAGATATTGATCTTTCGTGATCACAAATATTCTTTAAAGGAAAATCAGCATTATTAATCTCACATGGTGTGGGATGGGCAGTTTTGAGGCTCATGTCTTTTCAAAGGTTAATTACTCATAAAACAACCAAACAAATAAAAATCGAACCCAAGATCAATAAGTAGTTTGCTGTGATTTTAATATCTATTCTATAATGTTTCCTAAAGTATTTTACCGACAATTAACATAAAATAATTGGATACAGTAAACATCAATACTATACTACATGTCTTAAACACATTTGTACACTCATAAACGCACACATAAGTACATACAAACATACATATTACATGCATACATAATACATACATGTGTATGTGCATACATATTGGTGGAACATTTCCATAAAAAAACCTTACAAAGTGCAAGTATAATAGGCCGGATATAGTTGTTTGGGACAGACAAAGTTATTATCGCCAAAGACTCTGGGGAAAGCTATGGAGTTCATAGAAAATACCAAAGTAATAGGAGAAAAAAATAATAGAAAATTGCATGAACAAAATTTGGAAGAAGTTCTGAACAGATCATGAAGGGATTTCCCTGACTTCGTCAAAGTGATAGAACCAGAAGCTATCAAATAACATAGTTGAGAAGAAGGAAAACAAAACTACAATTTGTGTGGAAGTTGTGGTTAATAAAAGAATCTCTCAGCTGAAGAAGTGCTGGAGTTAATATTGTAATTTTTGGAAAATAATCATGATTAAAGACGGTTTAGCCATGACGATCTCGCCATGACTATCCAAGACACTGTGTTGTCTGTTGTACTGTACGTAATTTGAAATAGATTTAGCTATTATTTCTAGCTTGTCGAATAACTACATAGTGACCCCTTTATTGGCTTCTGTCGAAATACTTAAATTTCTATGTCGTGTAATATCTCTAAAACAGGTAATATTTTCTATTTTCTTTCTATTTATGCTTTTTCTCAAATAATTATATTTTTTTATGATTATCTCCTCTCAATACTATCACAATAGAATTTCTCTAGAGATTTGTTGATCTTATAATTTCATTGTTATCTGACAAACACTAACTGTGGAAGTTCAGCAGTTTTGCTCTTGCAGTAACGCCTTAATAGGAGACGACTATTATTGTTCACTATCCGGAAAGCTTATCCACGCATGCGCAGGGACTAGTTCCGGAAGGAACACAGGAAGAGTCTCATGCGCATGCGTGGTCATCAATATTCAAGTTTCGCGCCCTTATTCACTCTCTTTCTCGGCCGGCCGGCCATGAGCTCAGACGTACAAGCAGCCTGTCTCCAACATTCCAACTCTGGAGACAGCTCTTTCCAACATTCCAACTCTGGAGCTAGACAAATAACCACTCAACATCATTGACAGCGTCTCAGCAACCAAAGGGCGAAGTGCTGCCTATTTCCTCTGTAAATAAATATTGTTGTGTTGATGGTTCAGAATCTGCGTTCCGTTGTTTCTTCTAGAAATTTAATGTACGGAAGCGGTGTACACCTAATGGTGTATAACCACTTTCCTATACTCTAATAAACTGTTTCTACTCTCTCATTACGACTAGACTCTGTGGTGTTGATTTCTTTTTGTTCACACAACAAGTCTTATAATATTTTGTGTCTACTCCATTGACAAAGACCAACCGTTGAAGGTCAACAGTGTCGCTATAATAAACTATTTCCACTCTCTCATAACGACCTGATTCTGTGACACTGGCTTTGTTTTTGTGCACACGGCAAATCTTATAAATGTACGACGATGTAGATCAGCGATTTCCATGGGATATAATCGGAACTGATGACGAAGACAAAATGTTATAGTTTTGAAAGAATTAATAAAATATAAAACATTCATAAGTATTCCACCGTTTCTTAACTTAATACGCAAATGTTTACACATTCATAAATATGGTATAAAATTAGAAACAGCATAACGGTTTGAACAGATCATTTGTTATGTTAATTCCTTTGACTCCACGCAGAGAACCCGGCACCAACAAACGCTCTCCATCTGTTTTGCTCTTTGCAATAGATTGCAGTTGTCAGCAGGCATAGCCGCCAACCATTGTGCTTCAGCTTCTGTGGTCCTCCTCCATGCTAATTTTGGTTAGCCATGCTTTCGTCTCCCCTGGGGTATCCATCGGAGGGATTGCTTTCAAATACTGAACACAGGTTTCTGTACAATGTGTCCCAATCTCAACCCCATTTCATCCGCTTGGTCTGAGTTCCAATAGGTTGCTGGTTAGTCTGTTTCTACAGGATTTTGTTGGTGAATCTGCTTTGCTATCTCACCCGCGGGGTGTTCAAATGACATTCATTCGCAAACGTTCGACGCTTGTTGATGGAGAACTAAGTAATTCGCTGTTTCACACGTGCACAACAAAACCGTCTTCACGACCTTGTTAAAGATCCTGTGTTTTGTGATTGTTGACAAGGTCTGTAATCTCCAAATGAGTTAAAAGTACTCCTGTTTTTGGAGTGCTCAGTCACTTGCATATTAATTTCATGAGCAGGCTGTTCTGTTGATCGGATCAATGGGAACCCTTGTCGTCGTAACCAACGGATTGACTGCTTTCATATGCTTAGTTTTCTATCAGTAGAAAGTGGTTGGACGTTTGTGAGTTTGCTTATTTTATATTACAAGTACTCTTTTGGCGTGTGATTTACAAGGGAGATTACTTTGGGTTACTTTTTAGTTCACTTTTCAATTTTGCGTTTTTTACAATAAACCAGGAGGCAGTTGCATTTTTACAAGGAACTTGCATTAAATTCACATCATTTCCAAAGAAAAAGAAAGGTGTCACTTTGCCGTGTGATCTACGATTTAAAGGAAAATTACTTTAGGTTACTTGTGTTGGTGCTACATTCCGTGTGATCTACATGAGCAAATTTACTTTGGTGGGTGATCTATGTGCTGATTTTTAATTATTATATGGTTTTCTTGTTATTAGAATAGTAAGAATTTCGAAAAAATACATTTACAATGCTAAGTATGTACAAAATAATTGATAACGACCTTGCTAAGAAACGTGGAAGAGTCGACATTTCGAGCCTACGCTCTTCTAAAGAAAAGAAGGAAAGAAACAAATGGAGAGAGGGGCAAAAGTGGAGAGGAGAATAAATCTGACTGGATTAACGGTTCCACATGTGCAACCATCCTTGCCAACGACCAACAACGCAACGATAGTCTTCAGCAAACACACAGATATGCAAACTCACGATTTAAAAATATGTCGTTGATATTTATTGATTTAAGAAAATTGGTTACGGTAGTAAAAGAGAGTAAACCAACGACGTAAATATACAAATAATCGTTTCTAATATAAATGCAAGGCCACAAATGTCAGAGCCAGGTTTATGTGATTATATCGATCCAGTACTTTATTTTATCGATCCCACTGCAGAATGATAAAGAGCAACATTAACCGCGGTGGGAGAAGTTTGAACTCAGAACGTAATGAAGAGGAATGAACAAAGACTGTTAAGCGTTTTGCGTGACGCTTTAACGTTTGTGAACATTTTGTAATCCGGACAGACGATTCTTTCTGAAGATGTTTGTGGTGTTTATACGTTTTCTTTTATTTGTTTCATGTGGGAGCCATGTGGGAGCACCGCCTTTAGTCGAACAGGACTTATTCTTTGTAACCCTAGTACTTAATGCTCGCTGTTAATGCCTGAGCACATTACATAAAATTGCTATTGGGTTATGTGACGTGGCGTGACCGTTGTTATAACTGGGATGTTGCTAATTGTTCTGTAAGGCGGCAAGCTGGCGGAATCATTAGCACATTGAACACAATGACTAGCGGCATTTCTTCTATATATATATATATATATATATATATATATATATATATATAGAGAGAGAGAGAGAGAGAGAGAGAGTTTTGTTGATAGGGATGATGATGTTGTGGGTGTTATCCAGATACTTCATCGTCAGCAATCGCCATGAGGCGACTATAACAACACGAAGGTTAAAGAGAGGTGTAACACTCTTTATACAAGGCGCAATCAGCTGCGATTAAATCTCTTTCATTTCTTTCCTCCCATCGTTTAGAATGGAAATGACTATTTAGATTAGACCAAACAAGAGTAATGAAAGTTAATTATGAATCAAAAGAGAGAAAGAAGCAGAAGCAAATACGAAGTTTGTACTCTTGCGATTGCTGTCGAGTTCGCAAACAGAATCTGAAGTGCAAGGAATATGTGACACATTTAAACGAGTTTCATTAAAACGTACACAAGAAGTATTGAGAATAATAGAAACTTTGTTAGTTACGAAGCAGGAATTAAAAAAACAAAACAAAAACAAAAGCTTTCTCTCAGTTGATGTGTGTCGAATGAGAACGTAATTTATTCGTTTACAAAACTATCAAATGAAATAAGTTATCAATGCATTTTAAAATATTGCGTGATTGTAAAGATTTTAGATAGCGTGAAAATCAAACATGGTGAAGTATCAGAAATATTTACGAATTAGAATAAGAACTCGCTGTTTCTTTAGATAAGGCATGCCTAATGAATGTACCAGTGAGTCTTTATATGTTTATGCGTGCGTGTGTGTCTTGTGTGTGTATTAATGTTTGTTTTTATGGTCAGTTATAACAAAAACAATTTTACAATAAATTGAAGAATGAGTCAATACTTTTTGTAGAGTACATATTTATCGTTCTTTTACAAGAATTATGCTGACAGTGACTTCGAAGTTTCAACCTGTTTAGCCTTCATTGGATTGTCCGATGAAAGATAAGCAGGCCGAAACTTCGAACAGTATTCTTATAGAGAATAATACGGATATGTGTGTCAGTGTGCGTGTGCGTGTATATATATATACAAATCATTTGTCTTAACATCCCTATTGTATTCCTGTGAAACTTAGACCTGTTATGAAAGGCATTTTAAAATGTTAGAAAAATTCCACCAAAAATGCCTTCGTCATATTTTAAGAATTAAATGGAATTCTTTTACTCCAAACACAGATATCCTTGCATCTGCAGGCATCCCCTCAATTAAAGCCATGATTTTGAGGAACCAATTGAGATGGTGTGGCCATATTGTTCGAATGGCAGATGAACTCATGCCGAAACAGCTGTTTTATGGTGAGCTTGCAGAGGGGAAACGTTATCGGCATAAACCTAAAAAAAGGTTTAAGGATGGCATAAGGACTGCTAT
>NC_068988.1:30635534-30640995 GCF_001194135.2 Octopus bimaculoides
TATATATATATATATGTTGGGTTGAGTCCCACCGTGTGGCACCTCAGGCAGGTGCCTTCTGCTATAGCTTCGGGCCGACCAAAGCCTTGTGAGTAGGTTTGGTAAATGAAAACTGAAAGAAGCCCGACGTGTAGCCGAAATTGCAAAGATAATCTGAAACTCGACTGAGGAAAAAAAACTCCAAATGACACATCCTTGTTTTCTTTGTATCGTCTGTCTAGATGTTTTGCGTTCTTGTCCCAGTTTTGTATTTTCTATATATACATATATACATATATGTTCGTGTGTTTGTCCCCACCATCACCGACGCTGGTGTGTTTATGTCCATGTTCAAACAAAGAGACCGATAGAATAAGTTCAAGGTTTACAAAGAATAAGTTCTGGGGTTGATTTGTTCGACTAAAAGCGGTGCTCCAGCATGGGCGCGGTCAAATGACTGAAACAAATAAAGGAGTAAAAGAGTATATATATATATAATTCCGCCTAATGACGTAATGTGGTAGGTGCGTCCGATAAGTGCTTGATTTTGTTTATCACTAAAAAGTCCGTCTAGAATTGCAACGAAAACAAAAACAAAAGTGGTGTTGTAGTTGTCGAGCAATGAATGGCTATAAGTGGTTCATCATTGAGCAGGTAGATATACGAAGGGATGCTGAAAAGTTCCTGGCTTTGGGTAGAAGAAAATACAGGAAGATCAGTTAATTATGATTTTATACAAAATATTCCCTCTCAAATTCACACTCTCATTGCAGCAGTCCTTCAGTTTTTCTAAGCCCTGTAAAAGGATCTGAAAGGCTGGGCTTCAGAGCAGGTCTTTTGCGATACCCGTAAGGCCAGGAACTTTGTAACACACTCTCGTATATTAGAAAGAAAGAATAAACAAGTATATGGTACCACTTTAGAGCGTGTAATTAATACAAACATAATCGCAAGGTTGTTAGAGTAAATAAGGAGTTGAGAAATAATGCATATACAAGGTGCAATGGGTCTACTGTCGCCATTTTATATTTTTAATTTCGTGCATGCACGTTTGTTTTTGATTTTGTTGACTACATAGTATGGTAGGGTCAGTTGTGCACCGTCTGTGAGAAAATAGCACCATGATACAATTCACTCTGCCAGAAATTTGGAAGCGACATGCTGTACTACTTGCCATTCGCGCCGGAAGTTCCAATACAAACAGATGGTGAGCACACAGAACAACCGTTTGCTTGTCCTGATTCCAAAACATGTACCGAGAGTGATAAAATCAATTATCCAGTCAACATCATGGTGTTTGGAGTGATCACTAATGATGGCGACGTTATGCGTTCATTTATCTTCCCACACGGGCTAAGACTCAACACGGAGACCTACATCAAATGCCTGGAGGAGGTAGTGCTGCCTTAGGTCAAGGGAGTGGCTGCTGGAAGACATTGTGCACTTATTCTATCGGTATCTTTTGGCGAACCGCTATATTATGGGGACGTAAACACACTAAGATAGGTTCTCAAGCGATAGTGGACACACACACACACACACATATATATATATATATACATACGATGGGCCTCTTTCAGCTTCCGTCTACCAAATCCACTCAGAAGGCTTTGGTCAGCCCGAGGCTATAGTGGAAGATACTTGCCCAAAGTGCAACGCAGGAGCACTGAACCCGGAACCATGCCATGTGGCTGGGAAGCAAACTTCTTACCACACAGCCACTTTCTGCACCTGACATTTTTCAAATACAATTCTTCATAAAATTTAATCATGAAAATATACTGAGATTTTTTAAAAAACTGAACGAAAGGGTTCTACAGGAAAAAAAAAAAAAAGAAAATTTGGTTGAGATCCACTGATCTACAGCATACACAGAGTATCGAGATCAATATCGAGCCCCTCTATCCATGCCCACCCCGACAACTACCCAGTGTGCCCATTCTTTAAGACGGCATCCATAAAATATTAGAATGAGTACTGCGACTTTTTGGAAATCGTATAAAAGGTTAGATGGAGGGGCGTGGCTTAGTGGTTAGGGTGTCAGCATCATGATCGTAAGAGTGTGGTTTCGATTCCTGGACCGAGCGACGCGTTGTGTTCTTGAGTAATACACTTCATTTCACGTTGCTCCAGTCCACTCAGCTGGCAAAAAATGAGTAACGCTGCGATGGACTGGCATCCCATCTAGCTGGGGAACATATACGCCATTGAAACCGGGAAACCGGGCCCATGAGCCTGGCTAGGGTTTAAAAGGGCGCATTTATTTTATTTTTTATAAAAGGTAAGGCGACGAAAAGAATTTAGAATCCACATTTACAACTGGTCTTCTTAGCTGTGTATACAGGCATAAGCAACAGTTAGCTGTCTGCAGTCTCATATCAACAGAAACAACAGCCTTCTACACTCACTTTTCGGATCTTTTTTAAAACGGGGGCCACATTTTTCAAGTTTGAAACTCTTTCGGTACCAAAAACACTACGTAAAACATTAATGAAAAATGTGGCCCCCGTTTTAAGAAAGATCCCAGTTTTCTAATACATGATCATGGTATATTTTTATGGATATCATTTAAGAAGGTTGGTGTGTGTGTGTGTGTGGAGGGGAACTTTGCCATCTTGGTTATGCATACCAGTAGCCCCCTTTGAGTTTCTCTCTCTATTTTTTTTTTGTGTGTGATGAGAAAACGTGTCGGGATGGCCAAAGCTGAAACGCCTTTGATTATACGTCTGTTTGCTTGAATTGGATTCCCTTGTGGGAAAATGTGGGAGTGCCAAAGAACTATTAATTCCACAACCACCACCACTCCTCCTCCTCCTCCTACTACTACTACTTCCGTAACTACACGTGCCAACGTGAGAATTAAGCCGTTTGACCTGCTTTATTTGACAGTAATTAAATCTACATTAAATAATCTTCTACCGTGTTACGAAGAGGATATTGAATAACTTAGTCTTAGATGTACTATGTAAAAAACATTTAAAAAAAACGTGATGGTCACGGCTGGAATGCTTTAGCTCACAGGTCTGTTACTGAGGACCAGTTTCCTGAACGCACTTTTGCTTAAAAGTGACAAGTTTCTTTGACTACAAACTTAGAAATATAACAGACCGAAAGACAGGCAAAAAGATAGATAGATAGATAGATAGATGGGTGTCTAGACAGATACATAAAAGAGAAAGATAGAGAGAAAGAGAAAGAGAAGAGAGAGAAATTAGAAGAGATACATATATATATATATTTATGTGCATGTACGCGCGCGCGTATATAAAATTTGCAAACTCACCTAAATTGAAGATCCAAAACTCATCTTTCAGTTTTTAATACCAATTAATATTTGTAAACAACCGATAAATTAAATCTTTTCCAAAATAATTCTTCCCCTTAGTGTTGGTTAGTTTATGAGATATTTATGTAAACACGAGATAAAAATCACAATTGTTTAGAAGCGATATAAATAAAACACATAAAGACGGCGCTAATTATGGTAAATTCCTTGCTTCCACGTACAACACACAGAACAGCGATTAAAGAATTATAAGATTTGAGAAATTCGTCTCTATCTTTCTTTATCTTTTCTTTCTTTTTCAACTGTCCCCTTCGAGTTGATTCGTTTATCTTATTACTGGGGTACTTGTTTTTAACCGCTAGAGACTTCTTATAATAGTAGTAATAGCATTTAATATGGTCAGAGTCGGAAGTGGTAGTAATAGCAGCAGTAGTAGTAGTAGTAATAGCAGCAGTAGTAGTAGTAGTGTTTGTTTTTGTTGTTACTGTATATGTTAGTTTTTAAAGTTTGGTGCAATTATTCCTTTTGTGTTCGGCTATATGTCATATCTTTCTTTACTTCCTTCTTTTAGTTTGGAGTGATAAGTAATATCATAATTAGAAATGTTACATAATTTAAATACAAATCAACTATAAGCACTCACACTGTAAACACTTCCCAACTACAGAAAGCTTTTCTTATTTAAATCTGAAGTGCAGAAGTTGAAGTATCAGCGATGAGGCATACACTTCTATATACTTTAGATATATATACAAGTCTATTCATATATACGTATTTGTGACTAAAATAAATTTCTAAAAATCAATATTGATGACGAAATCGTGTACGGAATGTAACATTGAGATACAGATTAAATATGCGACGGCAAAAGTTTGCATACTAAAACAACGTTTGTCGATATATTGCCGCTAATAAATTTGTAAATTGTTGTTTAATTATTCGGGATATGAATACCGGTAAAAGTTTTGTTGTTTCTCGTTAGCAACAGGAAAGCTGATTATAGTTGCAAACGAATGGATACGTGGCAAATGTTAGAGATATAAAAAAACAAACAAAAAGCGAAAGTATTGTCCTGTGCAGTCGCTTTGACTGCTAGCAGTAATAAGTAGGCAGGGGATAGCTAGTGTATGGAGGCCTGAACGAATCATAATACGTGAGTTTTAGATGCAGGTTTACAAGGGTCCCTTTGTGAAAGTTCTGATATTCCTCGCATACTTTTATGTAATACCATTTCGTATGGAGTCTCGTACGAAAGATAAACAGCAACGTTTTATAAACTACGCTTATGTATTTCATTTGCAAGATTCTTGATGTGAAATCATGCGTTGAAACAGATATCGTTATGCTTCGAGATTTTTCTTTTTTCTTTCCTTCTTTTTTATTTGCTTCAGCCACTTGACTGCGGCCATACTGGAGCACCGCCTTTAGTCGAACAGGACTTATTCTTTGTAAGCCTAGTACTTATTCTATCGGTCTCTTAAGCCGAAAACACACCAACATCAGTCGTCAAGCGATAGTGGGAGAGAAACACAGACAAACATATACATACATGTATACATACTTGTAATTCAACATTGCCATCTGCCGGGGCTGAAGAAATCCCAACTGACATAATTAGTGCTTTTTTAGCCATCTACACGAGTTAATTTATCAGGACATATAACGCAGTCCTAGGCGTCATAAACACATCCAAGTTAGGTTGAATGTGCTTATATATATATATATAAATGTGTGTGTGTGTGTGTGTGTGTGAGAATGGACTTAGAATCATATGGTTGGGAAACAAGCTTCTTACCATACAGTCACTCCAGCACCTTCAAGACATTTTCTAAGCATTACCCACTATTCTTGTCTCCAAGGTTGTATTTTGTTCGACTATTCGTCCTCCTCCACCGTCCTCCTCCACCGTCCTAAATCATACGGTGTGTTGTTTCGCTTGTTTTGTTTTGTTTGCTCTTGTCCCTAATTCTCCGCGACGAAAAATTTTTTTTAGCAGGCACCGCCAATTGGAAAGTACTCAATCTTATCGTTAAAGGTGTGAAACTGAATATCATCAATTGGTCGATAACTGATGAAAAATTACGGATCTTCTGTTTGTCACCCCTTCGTTTTTACATCCAGTATACATTACATCGTTTGTTTATACATTTTTCATATATATATATATATATATATATATATATATATATATATATA
>NC_068988.1:30641894-30642654 GCF_001194135.2 Octopus bimaculoides
ACAATCTGATTAATTAGATATCCTAGAAGAGAATATGACCTGAACAACAAAATTTGAATAAATAAAAAAGAACAACAGTGCTGCTCTATTTAAACAATATTCTATCTGAAGAAGATGGTGAGCTGGTAGAGATCGTTAGCGCGCAGGGCGAAATGCTCAGTGGTATTTCGTCTGTGTTTACGTTCTGAGTTCAAATTCCGCCGAGGTCGGCTTTGCCTTTCATCCTTTCGGAGACGATAAATTAAGTACCAGTGAGACAAACGTAAGCTTATTCTTCCTCATAAAAAAGAAAAAAAAAAAAAAATCTACCACTTATTCCCGACTCACAATATCCTAATAAAAGCAATAAAAAAAATCGACCTTAATACATAAATATAGATACGCTGATATTTTTTTCATATTAAGGAATATGCTATTCCTTCTTATTATGAAATAATCTCCACTTTACATATTTATATAGTTAATAATTAATGATTACAAACCTATTATACTACTTCATACCATATAACCAAATACATGCTCCCACATATTCTACTACTTTTAGTTCATTATATTATAGTTTATTTTGTCCTCTTCTCACTCTCGTTCAGCTTTCCTTTTCTCACATCTTAACCAAACAATCCTAAGTATTAAACTCCCATAACATAACCTTAAGACATTAACTTTGCTGATAATAAATATTTAATAAAAATATGTATGTTTGACAAAGAGTCTCTCTCTCTCTCTCTCTCTCTCTCTCTCTCTCTCTCTCTCTCTCTCT
>NC_068988.1:30642668-30645840 GCF_001194135.2 Octopus bimaculoides
ATATATATATATATATATATATATATATATATATATATATATATATATATAAAAATATATATATATATATATATATATATAAGTATAGCTATGTAATATGTGTTGATATACGCTTGTATGTGCGGGTATATATGTATATATTTGTACATGTGTTTGTATATGTACATATATATGTATATATAGGTATTTTTATATGTGTATGTGCATGTAAGTATATATATGTATGCATGTGCCAATGTGTAAACACATTAATTTGAATATATACATTTCATATATTCATAACTGACTCACTGTTGATAAGAAAGGCTTAAATGATATACACCTTAACGGTCAATTTTTTCAGACCTTTATCTATACTTGGTTATAAATGTGACACATAATAATGTGAACGCTACTGATCTATAATTTTCCTGAATTGTATCTTTTACCAAAGCAATGGAGATAATTCTTCTATAGCGGTTGACTAATAATTTTTACGATCTAACTTATCCTTCATTTATTTTATTGTCGAATTCCTCTCTTGTATATTTAAGTATTCCTTTCTTTTATTTACATTTTATCAGTACAAATTGTAAAGCTGAGTTTGTGTGTGTGTGTGTGTGTGTTGCATCTATAGAAATCCACACCTTACAAGATAGCAATCTGGGAGTCGCACCAATGGATTCCTCATGGTGGAAAATGCCCGAAATCGACCATTTATTATTATTCTTTTCTTCCTAAGACGTGAAGTTTTGCATTAAAAATAATTTTAAACAATAACTTCTAACAATTTTCAAGTCGGAGCATTTGCAAACATGAATTAAGTCCCCTTCTATTGACGGCATACTATAGCCTCAGGCTGACCAAAATCTTGTGAGTGGATTTCGTATTCGGAAACAGAAAGAAGACTGTCGTATATATGTGTATATTTGTGTATGTGTGTGCTTGTGTCTTGTGTTTGTACCCCCACCATTGCTTGACAACTGATGTTGCTGTGTTTACATTCCTGTAACTTAGCTGTTTGGTAAAAGATACTGACAGAATGAATACTAGGCTAACAAAGAATAAATCCTGTGGTTGATTTCTCCGACCAACGGCGGTGCTCCACCATGGCCGCAGTCACATGACTGAAACAACTAAAGCAATAAAAATCTATGCCATTTCAATCCCGAGCAAGGCCGGGTATCTCTGCTAGTACTATATATGTTTTACATACATTTATATTTTTCTTTAATTTCTTTTTATTATTGATTAAAAAAAATCTTTCTTACCTTCTTTATTTACCCTTATGTTTGTATTGTTTTTATTTATTTTGTTTACTTTATTGCATCTTGACTAATAGCTCACTAGCTAGACACATTGACATTATATATAGGATCTAACTTTTTTTAATTTATTACTATTTTGTATGCATCCTTTCTAGAAATATGTTAACCTTTGTTCTATAAGCTCTTAAAACACCGAAGAGGTTCTGTCCCACAAAGCAGAAGATGATACCAATTCTTAGCATAAAACCAGAGGTTTAGAATTAAGTCTCACATAGGGATATGAACCGAAACATATATGTAGGTTTTTCGCATCTGCCATTTCTCTTTGGGCTTTACAGCTTATAATTTATTTGTATTGTTATTATATAAAAAGATATTCAACATCTTTATGTCATACAAATACATTATTCACACTTCCATTTTTCTCCATTTTCTTTTTTTCAACACACATACACACACTCACACACACACGAACATATATATATATATATATATATATATATATATATATATATATATATATATATATATATATATATATATATAGACATGCGTACATATATACATACACATTCATATTATATTATTATATACTTTGCAAATATATCAAAGTTTTGATGAATTTAGGAACGTGAAACAAGCCTTTCAAGGATAAGGTGATGTGAAAATACGTTTTGATTGCAATACAAATAAATTATCAGCCCTTGTATTCAATTAGACATTTTCTTATAACAGAAAAAGAGAAAAAGAAGAACACACAAAATTTTCTTCCAGCCATTATATTCATTTATTAAATTTTCTGTGCGATGACACTTTAAAAAATTAAACAGATTTATGATTTACGAAAGGAAGTTAACTAAAAATTTACATGAAGAAAAGGAAGTGTTTAATAACATTTTATGTAATTAAATCATTAATAAGGCTATCAAACACTGCGTCAGTGGTATATATATAAACTATATTAACAACAGAATTATTTATTACAAGGTAAAATTAGTAATCCATATAAGTGATTGAATTATTCAGACAGGATCGAGCTATTTGTTGCATTACATTCTTGGACAATTACAGAATGAGAATGAATTCGGATTTATCTCAGCACACTAAGTGTTCGTGAGGCCACCACCAATGGCGAATACAGCACTCGCTTTTCCACCAAGGGATGAGTTGTCCTGCACAACATGCTTTATACCAAGCGTTGTATGGTGCATTATTACAACAGGCATTGTCACTATTAGTTTTTTGGTGAACTATATTGTTGCAACAGAATTGCGTATGTGGATCATAGATTTGATTACCACAAATGTACCATGGAGCGAAAGACTGTACTGCTGTAAAAGAAGAAAATAATCGAAATGAGCACAGCTAAGTGTATTATACACAAATACATATACATTTAGAAAATAAAATCCATTCAATTAACAAGTATTTATAACATTAAAAAACTATATAACATATATTTAAATCATATGAAAAATTCTCTTAGAACAGTTAATTCACACACACCTGAACGTCCGAAAATGTATGCAGGTCAGATGTAAGCATTTTTTGCAATCTTCAGCAATTCATTCGAATATGTTATCAGGTAAACCTTATAGCACATATGTTTAAAAAGGAAAATGCGCTTGGCCAAATATCCACACATACGATCTCTATTAATTCCCATCTTTTTAGAAAAAAAGAAATTTGAAATCTACTCTCATATATTGTGTATATAGAAAGAAAGTAAATTTTTTCTCAAACCTGTATCCACATATGCACATCCATCCATCCATCCATCCATCCATCCATCCATCCAGCCATTCATCCATCCATCCAGCCATTCATCCATCCATCCATTCATTCATCCATCCATCCATCCATCCATATGTACACACATTCATACATGCATACGTATGTATGGATATGCACATATATATATGTAT
>NC_068988.1:30647104-30650684 GCF_001194135.2 Octopus bimaculoides
TAACCACTGGGTCATTGCACCTCCACACCTATATCAATAACAATGTTATGAACTAACGCTCTTAACAAATAGGTAAATAAATAAAATAAAGACACAGTTTATCAATATATAAATATAAATTAGAAATGGAAACCAAAACAGTTATTGATATGTACATTTGAAATGAATGCATTCAGAATTCCACATCTCTAGTATCAAGCCTCTAACCGTCAACTTTGCTAGTTTTCAGAGCATCAAACACAGAAAGGTCCAAAGCAGAATCAAATTAACTAAATATCTCATGTAATCGTATTTTACGCTTCACTGACTGTTAAATTATTAGACGGGCAGATATGTCGGTGCAAGGGTAAACTCGATGAAATCTAGCTCACTTCTTGATCTGAAGTTTATATTATGTATCAGAAATATAAGAAGACAAAGTTGAATTCGGTGAGAATTGATCACAAATTAATGGACTGAAAGTTAGTAGTCATATTGTGAGACTTTTACCGACCGACTCAAACAAAATAATAATTTCATAAAATACGCACAAGATTTCATACGTTAAGGAAAGGAATAAGTCTTGACTTGGCTGTATATCATCGACCCACTGATGAGTGAAAATTAACATCGACCTTAGCCCCAATCAAATGAGGAACATAAAGAAAGCCTTCACTAACTACCACAATGCTATGAACATTTTCTCTGTCCAAGTCGTGACTACAACACAAGAGCAATAAATAAATGTGAAAAAGAAGTGGTAAATGGAATGCAAATGTTTGTATGGTGTTTCTTACCTGCTACAAACAGCAAGAAAGTGAAAATGATTAGTGTTCTTTGCATCATGGTCGTCTTTTGGTCAGTTGTCAGATCAAAAACTGATGAGGGAAGGCTTTACCATCAATATTTATACGTTTGGTGAGCAGTTGAAACGAACTTCAAAACGAGTGTGATGGGAATATCTCATGAAAATAATTAAGAAAACAAAAGATGCAAATTAAGACTGACAAATATCAGAATAAATGCAAATATCTGAAGGTCACTTTTAATCATATTCTTTTGTTTGTAGACACATCAATTGTTTTCATTAAAGCAAACTGGATTGGTGGCGTTTGAAATCACTACGTTTTGTAATACCTGATAGAAATACTGTTGTACTTTGGGTATTTTTTTTACCCAGATGATTCACTAGAAGAAATCCTCCCTTTAAAATGAAAAATATATCTTATAGTTGAAAATTTTTAAACGTTTGCTATATATTAGAACAAACATTTCAGTGTGATACTGCATGCATTTGTGCACAATAGCGTCGTTAGAAAACTATCAAATAATATTACAATAGGATGTACTAGCATCTGTTAAGAGTTCCTGTTTTTATTATTGAAAATAATAAAATATAAGACCGCTTAGACGAAAGGTTTCAACCGGGGTACATATTAGATCTTTAGGAATCCCCGGATGCAATATAGTAAATTGGGGATCCAGTGTAATGTTTTAGTGTCATGAAAAAATTGTACTTTAAACCATTAGTTTCCAGAGTGGATTCCTAGTCTTCTAACATTCCAATGGTGCTCTTCCAGGTTTAAAAGCTTGTTTAAAAACGTCCTGAAAAATGTTGCTAGAAATCCTGTCTTTCCTAATTTATTTATTACTTTACTTTTCAAAGCAAAGACAAAGAATGGATAATTTAAAACCCCACAAACATTTATCTATGAAGCTGAGCATAAAATTCCCCAGGGAATTCCCGAGAAAAGTGAAAGAAATAATATCAAGTAAGAACAACGTCAGCATCAATGATGCTGTAAACAGCAGTAACAACACACACACACACACACACACACACACACACACACACACACACACACACACACACACACACACACACACACACACACACACACACACACACACACATATATATATATATATATATATTTATATATATATATATATACGTATACACTCACATACTTAGCATTTACTATCGACTGGAACAAATATTCAATCTGATACGGCGTGCATTCGTGCATAATAGCGTCGTTAGAAAACAATCGAATAATGTTCCAACAGGATGTACTAACTCACTTCTAGCACCTGTTACAAGGCCCTGTCTTATAAACAAAGATTGAAATTAACACAATGAACGCTACTCAAAATATATCACAGTATATATACATCTATGTGCGTCTACAAAATGTATATATACACACACACACACACATATATGTGGTGTATATGCATGTGTATATATATATATATATATATATGCATATATATATATATATGTATATATATATATATATATATATATATATATATATATATATGCGTCCTCATTCCAATGAATATTATCGAAATGTTTTATAAATAATAATCCCATTATAATGTATTATTTATTCAGTTTTGGAGAGAAAGGAAATAGTGACAATGGGAATTAATATTACAGTATTAATAATTCTTTGGCAAAGAATGAATATATTTTCTATTGTTGTCGTACTTTTAAGTGATAATAACATTCTTTTTAAACATGCCACCTGTTTGCTGAAGTTTATAGAATCCAACTACTCATATCAAAGTTAATATAGAGAAGAGCAAAATAATGAACATTAAATCTGATGACTGTTGAACAACAACAATCAGAAAAATCAATCAGAAAATATCGAATTATAAGAGATATAAGAGAGATTCATATACCCGCAAAGCATCATCTGTTCCCAAAGCATTATTGAGACTGCTGATACCAATGGAACTGGCAAAAGTGCAACCGTATTCAAGAAAATCTACGATATCTGGTCCTTTACCACCATCGGCTAAATACTGAAAGATGCAAATCTATAATAAAATGGTTCTCTTGATAGATTTTTATGCCATTTAGACATGGAAGAGCACCGTAAAAACGAAACGGTAGATGCGTTCCATCAAAGATGCGTGAGAAGGACCATTTACCTATTGAAGACCATTTATCTATTGAAGTCATAGTGAAATCGTCACAGATTAAAACTAGCAAGCCACATATTCCGGTTAACAAAATAACACCGTTCTAAATCAGCTTTCAAAAAGACATCAACGAATTGAAAAAGAAAATGAGAGGAACACCAGAGAAAATTGGGGCCAATAGGAACTAGGAACAAAGGATTTCCTTCTCTATGTGTTCGTGAGCCCAATTTAAATTGATAATGATATTTTATCGAAGATGCAGAAGAATAAAAGGTATAGTCGACTTTGTAACAAAAACCAACAACTTTATGGCAATTTTCTCACACTAAAACAAAGAAACACTAATTTATGCATCATGCGAAGAACTTCAGAAAACAATTCAACATCAAAATCCCATGTTACATAACTGATTTTGAACTGAAACTATTTAATGTGCATATGGGTCAGTGTGAAATGAATCAATACTGAAAATAAAGACATCATAAATATTTAGCAGTGTTTTGTGTTCACATGTTTAAAGACACAGACATACACACATAGCGCTTGTATATGTATGCATGTAAGCATTGTATGTACGCATCTATGTTCGTATGTATATTTGTATGCTTGTATATATATATATATATATATATATATATATATATATATATATATATATATATAT
>NC_068988.1:30650694-30655674 GCF_001194135.2 Octopus bimaculoides
TACGCATATGTTAAATGAATTCTTTTATTTCCGACATATGTTTCGAAGATTACAAATGGTTCCTTCCAAAAGAATAAGTGATGTTGATAAAGATGTAATCTTCTCTTCAAGGAAATACATAGGATCCAACTTAACCGTAAGACATTTTAACCGAATGTGATAACTGTAGGTAGAGAAGATTGCTACGTATCTTATTTGAAAAAAATATCACTTAGCTATGGGCTGAGAGGAAGCTACCGCTAAAGCATTGGGCTGAGGTGGTGAATACATACATCGCATCCGTCATCTACTACCGTCTGATTGTCGTAACTTGTCCCGACCCTACCATCACGAAACTGGAACGCATGTACTTCTGCTCTTTGTGAAAGGGAAGTGTTTCGACGGTCAGGTGATCAATTTGCTGTCAACATCTGCTAAATGGAGGGATGGGTATGTCGTGGTTAATGATGCGCAGACATGGGCTGAGACTGCAACGTCTCCAGCGTTTCATAGACGATAGTCAGCCGGTGTAGTCGCTGTTTGTGAGACGCGTCTACCTGCAGCTCGTCTGATTGACCGAAACGCAATCATGGATCAAGCAGACACCGAGGCTGGGGAATGGCACCGCGAAAGTCACCAAGCTCTGGAGCGTCTTTGCTCTCCTGGTTCAGACTTGTGTAACTTCAATTCCACCAAGGCGTTCTATAGAGGACTAGTGGAGGCGAAGACTGATGTTTTTCAAGAAAATCTGTATGTCGACAGGAGATACTTGTCTCTCCTCTTCAGGACCGTTTTCGGGACGAGACCTAAGGACAATTTCCAGAGATCCCTGGCCTGAAAGTGCTATCGGGAAGAATTGCCCGTTCAAGAGAAGGTCTGCAGATACTGTTCAAGAAACACCGAGTCGACCTGCGGTCAGAACGATGAAACCTTTCTGCACGCACTCATTCTGTATCCACATATTTCAGAGCTGTGGACCTGTGTCGAACGGCTACTGTCGCGTGTCATACGAATCTGTCAGCCGAGGCTATCGTGAATATTGCCCCGCCACTTTCCTTTAACTGGGAAGTTAAAGCCGCTATGGTGAAAGCCGCTGTATAAAGCAGGGATCCAACCGTCGTACTGGTGGCTATGGCGAAAGGACGTGTATGCTTGAAAAGTTTAGAGACAAATACTTTCCTCTCTGGCCAATCTCATATCAACTATTTCGAGTATCACTTGAAAAGGAAGGTATGAGTAGAGAGGAAGTTTTGTCTAATGAAAGATTTAATAAAAGGTGGGTGAATATAGCAAAAGTGGTACGCATGAATGACGGAACCACTTTGAGCATTTACCTGTAAAACAAACAGAGAGAGGGCACATTGCTCACATAGATTTTTCCTTTTGTCGAGTTTACCGTGGTTATTTTTCGTAGGTTTTTCTTTCCATGGATAACTCTAGTTAGTGTTATATTTTTTCCTCCTTTTGAGAATTCAAATTGTTTTAAAAAAATCGTCACCTTGTTATCTATTTGTTTAATGCCTCCAAAAATGTCTTTTTTGGATCCCTTTCGAAAAAGAAAAATTCTGCATTGTATTATCCCCAATGTTCAGACCTGTGTGGCTAAATCTATCTATCTATCTATCTATCTATCTATCTATCTATCTATCTATCTATCTATCTATCTATCTAATGTTGTGTGTGTGTGTGTGTGTGTGTGCGTGTGCGTGCGTGTGTGAATCTTTAGCCAATTGGCATTTCTTTCTGCTCTTTACAGTATGATTTCCAATCCTAACAATGATCAACATTGCATTTCGTCCTTTATGACTAACCACTCTCATCGATTTTGAAGTTATTTGACTAAGTTAGAAAGCATAAGACAGATATTAGGTGGGTGCATGTACACTGAATTGTATTTAAACTATATTTGATACGTACACAATGCTGGAAATATATACCTTAACCATTTGAGTGTGAGAGAACTCCGAAATTAAACACCTCTCCAGTTGGCTGGTTACTCGTGAAATGCATTGAAAAATGAAATTCAAACATGAAATAACAATCAAAGGAAATGAGGAGAGTAACTTTCATGTGAGGCCATCCGTTAATTTGTATTTTAAGTTTTCCATATTCACCTTCATTTTATATAACAATAGTTATTTTATAAAATATTGTTGTGTCTTTCAACTTGTGAGAAACTTTATATATGCAATAAATCAATATGTAAAAAACATATTTGGCAAGCATAATCAGTGGGGATCAGAGGCTGCAGCAAGAACAAGATCACAATGGGAACAAGACCATCTCAACATTCTGAAGGGCGAGAGAGAAATTATCAAAGACAAACACATGTGGGTTCAAGGGATGCGCAAAGTATATTGACAAATGATTGTACCGAAAGATGATTAAGCATGAAACAGGTAAAAAGCTACAAGAGGTACTTATGAAGAAATACTTGCGAGAGTGACATATTGAATAAAACTTAGTAGGGAAGATATATTGATGTAGGGAAACATACACTATCTTGGACAAGACGAAAAACTTATGAAACACGTTTAACAGTGTAGTTAATTACTAATGCTCCGTTCACAACTGGCTACAAATACAAGATACCTGGTGAGACTCCAACAGAAAAACAATAACGAAGTTATAAATTATATAAGATTTCTAACGAGATACATATAACTGAGCTCACGACATAAACCAATTGAAGAAAGCCATCCCTTTTTATATTCTGACTCGCAACTTTATATATGGTTAATTAACATCGACTATTCAACGTGGCCCTGTCATTCATTATATTTTCTATTTCATTTCTTTGTGTTGTTAGTGATCCCATTTAATAAATTTATCTAATTAAAAAAAGTAAATATTTTCCAATATTCTATAGTTGAAATGATGTATCGTTTCTAAATCTTTGGAGTAAGCCATAATATATTATTGAAAATTAAAACCGTTGATATCTATCCACGTGCAATTTAACTTCATTTGAAACCGTATCATAAAATTGCCCATTTCAAGGACATTGCAAATACACATGTATTAACAATCAGTAATGTATTGTTCCAAATTTAAACTCCAGACTTATCAACAAAGTATTGAAAGAAACATGCTAAATTTAAATATCTCAATTATTCTATTGTTCTTGGTGGCTTTTTTGTTCAATTGTTAAAGCGCATAAGAATTAGTGCAGCTGGAAATTCCTGTTATAAATTATAAATCAGAATTGTGCATAGTCCTTCAACATATAATTAGAAACATGATTAACGTATTTAACATTTAATTAACATTACTTTTATAATTAATCTGATTGTACAAAATTTCCATATCTAATTCTTTAACAGGATAAACGAGGAAGGAGAGTATATGTCACGCAGAGGAGAGTGTGACATGGGAACATGTAAGATGATTTTGCTACTAGATTTAGGACATCTCTATAGTCACCAAAAAACACAGACAATCGCTTGACCTTACCACACGTTATCCAGAGGAACAGCGACGAACTGGTAGATGCGGTGTGAGAGGCCATTTCACCTTCGCAAGATGAAAAATATGTAATAAAAGACTCAGAAAACAACTGTCCAGGGATCGAAACGACGATATTACGATGTTTAGCTTAACATACCAACCAGCATGCCATGCTCCTACACGAGTTCTATGTAGAAATGAGAATTATTACTTATAGAATATATTTGCTTCTCTCTCACTCAGCATCTCTCTTCGTATATGTGCCTATACGTGTTCCTTTATCATCTCACATGTACTAACAGGCGTTCAGTATTGATACGTACTGTGTTGTATTTCATTAGAAAACTATTCAAGAGAGATGAAAAATAGAGAATGAAAGGGTGAAGGATAAGTGTAAAAGAATCGTAGTAGCAGAGCTAGTAAGATGTGAAGAAGAAGAGTGAAAGAGAGAAAATTCGAGAGAAAAGTAACAAAACGTTTGACAAACATTGCCTGATGATTATTTGTAGAGAAGAAGTGGGGTTACAAAACACCCGAAGATGTGTATTCTAAGCCACAATTCATATAGATGAGCACTAAACATCTCAGCATAAGCTAAGTTTCTGTTGGAATTGTAATCTCAAATGTGACTTCAATATTGTATTTGATTCACGTAATTTTTGAAGCTTTATCTTTGATTACTTCATCTTTGATTGTTTCACCTCTGATTGCTTCATCTTGTTGATGTTAACCGTCTCACATTCAGCCTGGTTGTTCTGATTTACTTTCGTCGTTGCATGTGCGTGGACATCCGTCGTCATAAGAATATATAAAATACAGAAGGGATCAAGAAATGAAATGGTAGTGAGACATCTCGTAGGTGTTTGGCTTCGAGTAATAAAATGCTTGTACAACGCTTTCGCTAAGAGGGGATGCTGAAGAGCGCCTGGCTTTAAGGGTATAGCGAAAGGTCTGGTTGGAAGCCCAACATTCCGATTTCTTTTACAGGGCTTAGAAAAACTGAGGGTCCACTGCAACAAGTGTGTGAATCTGAGAGCGGAATATGTTCAATAAAATCAGAATTAACTGATCCTCCTGTATTTTCGTTTACCAAAAGCCAGTAACTTTTCAGTACCCCCTGGTATTCTCCCAGTCACCATAGTAGGTTCCAGTGACAAGCATTGAAACATGACTGGCACTAATTAACTGCAAGTTTTATATCAGATTATCTCCTAGAAAAGCTTCCTTCTCCACGGCTTTGTCATAGACAACGGTAGCCTCTTCCGTCCCAGGTAAATATAACATTTAGATATGACCCTGACAGGTATTAACGTTCCGGGTCAGAACGGACCTGGGAGTAACGGTAATTAAGGGTTGATTTCATGCTCCCCACAATGCCAGAACTACTGAACTGGATCTTCACAACCAGATGAAGTTTAATTTCACATCCCGAACACATAGTACCAAGTGTAATTGTAGTCGTAACCAATGTGGTAACTTTCTGATCATTTATAACCAGCCGTATACTACTCGACTATATAATATATATATATATATATATATATATATATATAT
>NC_068988.1:30656526-30660322 GCF_001194135.2 Octopus bimaculoides
TACATTCTTTGATGATAAAATATATTTAAAGTATAAAGCTTTGTATGAACTTTGTAGTGTTACATACTGATTGTCACACATTCTCTGATATTAAGGTGAAATTGTTAAAAACAGTGTTAAAAACAGTGTATGAAAATACACATATGGAAAAATACATATACATATACATATTCTTATACATATTCTTTGACAATCGAATAAAATTGAGAAGGAACTGACCTGGCCTTTTTCTCTTGTGTATATTGAAGGAATGTTTTACTGTCTTAAGAGACAGTATGACTGGCTAGCTGGGGTGGGAGGGTTAACCTGAGAAGTACATGCGGTGAACGAAATGTTGTGTGTATCTCTTTAACTCTGTAGGGTCGCACATGCGGGACACATTTCTGGGTCCCACCTGCTAGGTCATGCGCTGTTTATCTTCATATCAGATCACCATGTCACGCATATATGGTTGTGAAGCATGTGCCTGGTGTACTGTTATCAGAGGAGTAGTCATGATGGGCATACTGGGCTTCGTATATTTTACCATAGTGTTACTTTGATGGCATGCTCTGCTCTCTCATCCACCACCACTACTACTACTACTACTACTACTACTACTACTACTACTACTACTACTACTACGGCTGCTGCTGCTGCTGCTGCTACTACTACTACTACTACTACTACTACTACTACTACTACTACTACTACTACTACTGATAATAATAATAATAATAATAATAATAATAATAATAATAATAATAATAATTAAGAAGGCTAACCAATGTAGACTAAATCAAGAGACGGATAAAGTCAATATTGGTCAATATTATACTGAGGCAAATTGAAGCAAAGAACATCACACAAAGAAGTAATCTTATCAAGGCAGCCAGTAGGATTGTGGCGGAAAGGATTGGATTAAGAACTACTGAGAATAGAACAGCGACGGATAGAAGAGGAAATAAACAACGGTTGTACAAAATGAAAAATTCTGAAGATATAAACTCCTTGAACAATGGAGAGTCAATACTTGTCAGGAAAAGAAATGGAGAACTTAAGGATGAATGGAAATTCGAAAAAGTTAGGTAGAAGTATGGTATAGATACAAAACACCTGAATGTTGTAATTGAAGAATTGAAGTAGCGTATACATGCAAACAAGCAAAGTTAACTTAGGTTTCAAAAACGGATTAAGCATTACCAGCAAAACAAATTGTTTAGAACCGACCAAAAAACATTTTATCAAGAGATTAATCACAATAAAAAACGTGAAGGATTAGTCCCAGATGCTGATGAAAGTCAACATTTTCGGGGTAAGATATGGAGTAAGCAAGAACAACATAATAGTGCAGCTGAATGACTCTGCAGTCTGAAGCAAACAGCTTCTTATGCCCAGCAAGAGGCTATCCACATCACAGAAGACAGTATCAGAAATATGAGTAAAAAGATAAGCAATTGGAAAGCAGCAGGACCTGTTGGTGTAGAGAGATTTTGGATAAAATGTTCAGTAGTTGACATAAAATAATCGCAGAACAATTTAATGCATTGATTAATGGAGAAAATTAAATCCCGGGCTGACTGACAAAAAGACGAACGGTGTTGTGCCTGAAGGATGCATCAATGGGAAATGTTGCTGACTATTACAGACGAGTTTCCTGCCTCCCGTTAACGCGGAAGTTACTGTCAGGAGGAATTGCAGAACTGTATAAAGTTTTTGATGAGAACGATATACTATCACTGGAACGAAAATGCTGTAGAAGGAGGTGCAGAGGTACAAAAGATCGACTGTTGATATGCAAGATTGTAAACGAAGGAGAACAAATCTGGGAATTGCCTGGATTGACTATCGCAAATGTTATATGATTCCATATTCGTGGATCATCGAGTGCTTATATTTGATTGGAATTGCAGGGAATGTATCGTGTTTCCTGAAGAGAAGTATGGTGGGATGGAAAACCGAACTGACATCTTGCGGAAAAAGCTTGGGTACTCTGGGTATCAGAAAATGGATTTTCCAGGGTGACAGCATATCTCTGTTGCTCTGCACTTTCTGCATGATACCACTGATCTTGGTACTCAGGAAAATGAACTTGGGGTACCAACTAAACGAAATAACCCAAACAATCAACCACCTCCTATTCATGGATGATTTGGAACTGTATGGCAAAGATGAGACACAAGTGAGTTCCTTGGTGAACATGGTCCACTGTTTTAGTATTGGTATTAGAATGGAATTTGGATTCAACAAGTACAGAATAATCTACCTAAAAAGAGGCATAGTACAGTCCCTAGCAGGGATACAATTACCGAACAGAGACTTGATTACGCAAATTGAAACGGAAGACTACAACTAACTTGGTGTACTAGAGTGCAACGAGATAATGGAAAATGAAATGAAATAGCAACTGAGGATGGAGCATTTCCAAAGAGTGAGGTTGGTGTTGCACTCAAAATTGACTGGATGGAATAAAATCGAAACAGTTAATACGTGGGTAATAGCATCATTTTGGTATGGAACGAGAAATGTAAAATGGGAAAAGAGGAATGAAGAAAATGGATACCAAGACCAGAAAAATGTTGACTGAACCCGGAGCCTTCCACCCTAAGAGTGACACCGATAAGCTGTACTTGTTCAGAAGAAAGGGAGAGGTTTGATCAGCTGCCAGGATTGTATTGAAGCAGAATAAAACAGCTTAGGGTGGTATATTAAAAAATGTCGTGGAGCCACTGTTGAAACACATGAAGAAGGCTGGTGTCATTAAAACTGAAAATTGTGTAACTATAGAAAAATTTAAACAAGAAATGAACAACAAAAAACAAAAATGCATGCGAGGACAGGAAAATGTACAGTATATTTGCAAGAGATGTGAACACCAAGGCAGAGACAGAGGGCTGGGGGCTATGGATGAGGAGGTATGACATGAAGATAGAGACATAAGCACTCATATGCGCAGCTGAGGAACAAGCACTAAGGATCAATTATATGAAGTGCAGAATAGACAACACTACCGATAGCGACAATGCACAACGTGTGGTGAGAGGGCTGAAACAGTATGGCACATTGTTAGTGAACGCCCGAAATTGGCACAACGCAAATAAACAAGACGCCATGACAATGTGGCAAGAATGATCCATTGGGAGCTCTATGGGCATCACGGCCTACAAAGAGCAAAGATATGGTATGAACACGCCTCGGAAGAAGTCACCGAAAATGAGAACTGCAAAATCTTGTGGGGTGTAATGATGCAGAGCGATTATCTGACCAGACATAGGAAATCGGACATTGTTGTGGTGAATAAAAAAAGAAACCTATATGATTATCAATATATCATGCCCCTGTGACAACAGGATCGATGTGAAAGAAGAAAAATAAACAATTATGGCGATTTAAAGTGGGAAATACGTAGGTTGTCGTCAATGAAGAGTGTACGTGACACCAATAATGATTGGTGCACTTGGAAGTATCAGCACTCAACTATCAACATGTGTGAAAAGGATCGGTGCAAGGGTGAAGGACGAACACCAACAAAAATCAGCATTGCTTGGAAATGCAAGAATCTTTCGCAGGGTTCTTGAAGCATCACCAGTAAACAAGTATCACCATAGTCTACTGGCTGTGGACAGCTGACACTTTCCATCGTACCAAGCAAAATAATTTGTGAGTTTTCAGATAATACTACTACTACTAATAATAATAATGTTATTAATAATAATAATAAAAAAAATAATAATAATAATAATAAGAATACACTACACTGAGAAAGAGAACAAAAGATAAGATACAGAAAAACCCTTATCTGTGTATAGTCCCGTGT
>NC_068988.1:30660482-30665023 GCF_001194135.2 Octopus bimaculoides
TGGTTTGTAAACATATATACAGTAACGTGCTTTATTATTATTGGATATATAACATCATGCAAACATGTAGCTTTTTGCGCACTTTGTTTGTAGAAAATAAAGAAATAACAGTAATAACGTCAGTGAAAAATAAACATTAAGTAAATTGCCTTTACGTATTTATCACTATCAGTTACAAAAGCAAAAACATTTATTCAAATCCTTCAAATTCAACATCACTTTCAACATCAAATAATTGTTTCATTTGTTCCTCCGTAAACATGTCAGCATCATTGTAGTGTAAATCTCCATCTTCGTCAGATTTATAGTCAACATCAGAAGATTCACTTTCATTTATTTCATCTTTCCATACAACGTTATCCTTAGTACCATCCAGTGCAGACAATATACAACACTTTTATTTTAATAAACGTTGCTTACTGCAAGTTATGGATGATTCTTTCAAGACTTCATTGCTTTCAGGCCTAGCTTAAGGTATTTTCGCGTCCAGCATCACAAAATGCGTCTGAATAAACATTGCCGAACAGCAAATAGTGACTCGGACATTGCTTAGAAAATATTTTTCATTTTTAACCTCGTATATAGTACGCACTAGGGATTTTGACCTTTAAATTTTGGGGAAAAATGCGTATTATATTCGAGGATGTACGGTATATAAAAAGACAAATTATGTATTTCTATTTTCACATTTCTTATTAGTATTTGTATTTTCATTATTTTATTGTATCTATTACTTTTAAAAGCACGTTTTAAAACCATACGATATGTTTATATGTATATATGTATGCGTGTATGCGTGAAACATTGTATACATATGTATGTATGTATATATGTGGGTATATTTATGCAATTCTAATTAAGTGTGCGTATACGGGTATGACCATGCACACATAGGAACGCTATTTCCAAGCATTTCTTTCTCTCTTCTTCTCCCCTCCCCACTACTTATTCTGATTCTTTTTGTTTTCTTTCCTTTTCTTCTTTCTATAACTAGCAACAACAAATTTCTGTGTATTAGATAACATTAGCACATACGCACGGGGACGCATGGTGTATATGTAAGTGTGGAGATACCTATGTATATACTGATAAATATATTCATATTAATATTTTCCTTGTGGACAATAAAGAAATAAGAATCATTAGCGGTGTTTCGTCTGCCAGTAAGTTCTGAGTTCAAATGCCGCCGGGGTCGACTTTGCCTGTCATCCTTTCGGTGTCGTTAAATTAAGTACCAGTTAAACACTGGGGTGGGGGTGGGGTGTTGATATCGACTAGTCCATTTCCCACAAATTTCAGACTGTGTCATTGTAGAAAGGATTATTTTTATCACCGTTATTATGGCGAGCTGGCAGAAACGTTAGGAAACCGGGCGAAATGCTCTTTGGTATTTCGTCTGAGGCTGCGTTCTGAGTTCAAATTCTGCCGAGGTTGACTTTGCCTTTCATTCTTTCAGGGTTAATTAAATAAGTACCAGTGCAAATCTGGGGGCGATGTAATCGACTTAATCCCCTCCCCGTAGCTGCCCTTGTCGCAAAACTTTGGAATCATTATTTATATCACTATTTCTTTAAAAAAGCTGTTAGCTGAAACGACTAATAAAATGAAGCCAAATTCAAATGTGTTATCTGTCAATATAATTTGTACAATATAGAATGGAAGAAGAATTAAGGTTATGTATATAACGTTAATTCTTGTCCCATTCTTAGTTACAACTGTCTGACGAACGCGAACATAAAACTCTGAGTAGTAGTTGTTTGTGATGTTTCTGCAGCTTCAATAATCTTTTCTTTTCTACTCTAGGTACAATCCCCGAAATTTTGGGGGATTGACCAGTCGATTAGATCGATCCCAGTACGCAACTGGTACCTAATTTAACTCCCGCGTTAAATACCGCTAAGCGTGCTAACGCGTCTGCCAGCTCACCAACTTTTTGCCGCTTTAATAATAACGGAAGGGTCGGAGAATGGTGCGTTGGAGGAGCATGGTGGAGAAGTGGTAGGTGAGGGGAAACGGGAGACGGGTAACAGCAGGGCGGGTGCAGGAAGAAAGAGCAGAGGCATGGTCCATAGAACGTGCTCTGGTAAGGGCGGTTGGATAGTGGTAAGGCGATATCCGCGAAAGATGACCTGGCGAGCCATGAGTTGAGACTGAGTCTCAAACTCATGGTTTTCACTGTAGAGCCTAACTATATTATATAATTTGCAAGAATGATCAGTTTGCGTTGAATTTAGGAACATGAAACAGCTGTTTCAATGATGTGGTGGTGTGAAAGAATGCTTTGATTTCAATATATGCAACTCATCAGTCGTTGTATTCAATTAAAATTTGTCTTATTAAAAAACAGAGAATAACAAACAAAATTTTATTTCATTCATGATATTCATTTATTAAATTTATTAAAGTACAATGATACTTTCAAAAGTTTATCTCTGATTAACGAAAGCAAGTAAACAGAAAATTTACACGAAACAAAGTAAATGTTTTACGACGTTTTATATAATACATCAAAAAGGGTTTAAAAGTCAACGTCGCCGGCATTATATACGGGACATTAGCAATAGTATCATTTATATTTTTAAAATTAATAATCTATATAATGAATTTTAATTATATATGTCATTGAATCATTGAGGCAGGATCGAGCAAATTGTCACGTTACATTATTGGATAGTTGGGCATAAAAAATAATGGATATGATACCAATGATAATAAGCGCAACATTGTCTATCCTGCGACTTGAAAGGGATTGTTCCACAACATGCATCATAAATTGAATTTGATTTTGAGAAGATTTGGTGCCCGCAACAAAATTGACTTTGTGGATTATAGAAACCAGCATAGGGACAGTACCATAGTATTTGAGACTGCACTGCTGTAAAATGAGAAAATTAATGTTATCAGTAAATCTTATAACACATGTGTTTGGAAAGTGGAAAACAAGAAAAAGTCGCTTGGTCAAATATCCACACATCACATCTGTATTAATTCGCAGATTTTAGAACAGAAAAAATAAAATTTGAAATCTAATTTCATATATTGTGAATATTCAAAGAAAGTAAAAGATTTTTCTTATGCACGTGGAATTTCGCTAACACGATTATGCCTGAAACTAACAACACCACCGCCGGCGAAAGCAGCTCTACAATACCGCTAAGATAAGAAGACGCAAGTATGTATGTATGTATGCATGTATATATGTATGTATGCATGCATGTATGTATGTATGCATGTATGTATGTATGTATGTATGTATGTATGTATGCATGCATGCATGCATGCATGTATGTATGTGTGTGTGTGAGTATGTATGCATGTATGCATGCATGTATGTATGTGTGTGTGTGAGTATGTATGCATGTATGCATGTATGTATGTATGTATGTATGTATGTGTGTGTGTGCACACAAGCATATTCGGGCGAACTTAAAAGTTTGTATAATAGGAAAAAGAAAACAATCTCTGATCCTCAAATGAAAATAATTTAAAAACTGAAAAAAGCATCAAGTAGATTATGGGTAGGAGATAACAGCTGACTAAATACAGCCGCCCTCAGCTTCAACTGCGGCCTCAAGAAGGTTCCGGAACCTGGGGCATGCGTTCGTCACTGTGTTCCTGGAAATATCTTCATATACCTTGAACTTCGAGCTCTTTAATCTTGACCACCAGCAAGATCTTTGTGTTACAGGCAGAGAGTCTGGTGTCTATCTTAACTACGCCCCTCACATAATAGTTTATGGGATTATAATCTGTGGAAGTAGGAGGAAAGAATTAGGGGCTAGTGAAGTCATAGAAATATTCCAACAGCCACCTCTACTTCTTTCCGAAGGTATGACAAGGAATCGAATCTTGATGTCACACATATAACCTTTAAGCAGCAATCCTTTCCAGCAATGTTTTGACCACGGCCTTTAACAATTTTATACAGCCATTTGAATAGAGACTAACGTGTTGGTAGAATTTGGGGGTGCGAAAACTGAGAACGTCTGTGGTATACCAACCCCCTAACCGCAGTTTCGTAGTCTCTGTTGCTGCTGCTCATGTTACGCCTTACAGCCTTTACAGTGTTGTCAGTGTAATGAGCAACATTCATGATGTTGGCCTTTTGATACCCGTTACGAATCATTATGATATTGGTAAATCATTTCCAGCATTTTAGTCCTGCATGACAGGTAAAATTTTCTCATCTACAACTTTAATATTTATGCTCCTCAACGCCTTTGACTTTTCACCAATACACCAAGTAGTTCTTGAAAAATTAGACGTATGCAACCCATAAACCCTGCGCGCGCGCACACACACACATAAATATATAGAAACATATATTTCAGGTAACACATGTCAGGGGGTCATTGATAGTAAAGAGATGTTCACAAAATATTAATAGTAAGTGTTTCTATTTTACCTCTTGTTCCATTCTTCATTGTTTTTTAAGTGACCCTTCACTTTTGACCATTGCAATTTGAAAGATTACTTGTTTATTTCCTCGTAGCTTACGAAATGCTTTATTCATTCACTTCTAAATATATATATATATATAT
>NC_068988.1:30665123-30669528 GCF_001194135.2 Octopus bimaculoides
ATCTATCTATCTATCTGTCTGTCTGTCTGTCTGTCTGTCTGTCTGTGCGTGTGTATGTGTGTGTGTGATTCTTTAGCATATTGGCATTTCTTCTTGCCCTTTATACTATAATTTCAAATCCTGAGCGTGATCAACATTACGTCTCATTCATTAGGTCTAAACAGGCCCTTCAATTTTCAGGCTGTTTGCCTAAGGTAGAAAGCATTATTAAGAGCGATATTAGGAAACCAAGGTGAGTGCATGTACACCAAATTGTATTTAAGCTATATTTGATGCGTGAACAATCTGAATACGTATATATACTAAGCATCTGAGAGTAAGAGAATTCCGAATGTGAACACTTCTCCAGTTGGCTGGCAACACCTCAAATGTTTTAACAAATAAACATGAAAGGACAATGAAAACGATTGAAGAGTGCAACTTTCATGTGTGACCATCCGTCAGTTTGTATTTTAAGTTTTTTTTTTTTATCTAAAGAAGGTTGCTAATGTAGAGGTATTAACTAGGTCCCGACAGTATGTAGAATATCAGTTCATCAGAAAGAAATTAATATACGACATTAAAGGGACAGTTTGCGGCAGTAGACAAACTAATATACTTTTATAATCGTAGCGCAGAAAGTAGTGCGCTTACTGATCTACCTTCAACTTAGATGAAGACAAACCTACCATTGATAACGCTTTAATACCACGATACCCAACTTACCTTTGTTTTATATAACTATAGTTATTTTATAAAATATTGTTGTGTTTTACAACTTGTGAGAATCTTTATACAAGCAATCAAACAGTATGTAATCAATATAATTTGCGCACACCGACAGTTATCTGGAGCTGAGCAGAAATACATGAACCGAATACGATAGCATGCATATTCAAAGATAAAAATGCTTTTGCAATAGTGATGAGAAACACCTAACAAAATAAACGTGGGCAACACTTTATCCTTAATCTACAGTATAAACATAGTGTGATATAATGACAGCATATCCATCGTTCTCATGTGCTTTTCAAATTATGGAAATCCAGTGATTGAAACTGTCGTATACTAAGGACTAGATATTTCTGTCGTGTTCAAATTTTCGGGAAAGAGGCCGACTCCATCGTAAAGTTTGTCTCGGCATTTCTTTGGACGGGAAAGTCAAACAGTTTTCTGCTGTCTGGTGACTGAAAGGATTGGAGTCACCCTCTTCTTCTGCCAAACCCTCCTCATCTGAATTTTAATTCTTTCTGAAAAGGAAGGTAAGTGTCGAGAGTTGAGTACTGTTTATCTAAGCTGACACTGTACGCTGAAACTTACGGAGAAAAGAGGAGAAAACTGCAAACAAGATATTGAATACCAGATAATGGTAGAACCATTGTTAGGACTTGGAAATTACGGAATCCAGAAAAGCACTTTCTAATAATACAGACCAGAACTAGAGCTTCAATTACGCAGACGATCTCTGTCTTTGCACAGTTTGATACTGCAGCGTGAGTAGAGGAGGTACGAGCACTAGTATCAAAATTACTCACGCGCTATATGACAGCGATGTTCGTAGAAGCATTCAGCAACTCAATTAAAGTTAGTCGCATACAACAAGACATGATATTAAACTGTTTATCGTATCACAGCCCATAGCTATTACCAAGATTAAACATATATTGGTGAGATGAATGTTTTTCATCGATAATGGCATATTTAATTCTCATGGTACGGTGCACATAAAAATCATACTAGATGTTTTTGTCGGTGTGGGATTTAAATGGGATTTAAATATCAATAGGTAGAAAACTGTAGTTTTCTTTAGAGTCGCAACTCAATAAATCCAAGCAGCACAAACTCAGCCTATCGTCATCAAAGCTGGTAGAAGGAGACTATCGTAAATATTTTGGAAATACAATCAGTAATGATCAGAGGCTGCAGCAGGAAATAGATTTCAGGGTGAACAAAACCATCTCAGCATTCGGAAGGGCGAGAGATAAAGTACCAAAGACGAGCCCATGTTGATTTAAAGGATGCACAAAATATATTGGCCAATAATTTAATGCTCTCTGTTGTACAGAAAGATGATTAACCAGAAAGCAAGTAAAGAGCTACAACATGTACTTATAAAGAAATATCCGAGAGTGTGATATATCGATTAAGACTCATTAGGGAAGAGATATTGATACAGTGAAACAAACACTATCTTGGACATATCAAAAAGAACCTGAGGAAACACCTCTCCTAAGGAAGGTAATTGCTAATGCTCCATTCACATCTTCCCCCATATACTAGATATCTGGTGAAACCCAAACAGAAACACAATTATATAGTTATAGATTATATAAGCTACCTAACTACCTAAACTGATACAGGAAGCTGAGCTCACGTCATAAACCATTGGGAGAAAGCCATCTCTTTTTTATACTCTGTCTCACCACTTTATATATGGATAATTACGTCATTATTAAACGTGACTCTGTCACTTATGTTATTATCTATTTCAGTTCTTTGTGTTGTTAGTGATTCCATTTAACAGATTTATATGATTGATAAATAACTAAATATTTTCCATTCGTCTGTATATCAAATAATGTATCGTTACCAAATTTTTGGACTGAGTCATGATATAGTATTGAAAATTGAAACAGTTGTAATCTGTTCAAGCATATTTCAACTTCATTTGAAACTGTATCATAAAATCGGCCATTTCAAGGACATCGTAAATACACAAGTATTAACAACAAGTAGTGTATTGTTCCAAACATATACTCCAGAAAAATATCTACAAAGTATTGTAAGCAACATGCTAAATTTAAATATCTCAATTATTCTGTTGCACTTCGTGGTTTTCGTGTACAATTGTTGAAGAGTAGTGCGGCTTGAAATTCTGGTTCTAAATTTCAAATCAGAATTCTGCATAGTCCTTCAACATATAATTAGAAACATAATTAACATACTTAACATATAATTAACATTTAATTAGCAATATAGTTAACCTGATTGTACTAAATTTCCATAATTAATTTAACAAAATAAATGAGGTGGGAGAGTATATGTTTCGTAGAGGAGAGTGTGACATGGGAACATGTAACATGATTTCGCTAGTAGATTTAGGACGTCTCTATAATCACCAAGAAACATAAACACTCTCTTGGCCTCATAACACATGATCCAAAGGAACAGCGATGAAGTGGTAGACGAGGAGTGAGAGCGGGCTGTATTAAGACTCATTTTACCTGCGTAAGATGAAAAATATGTAATGAAGGACTCAGCACATCAACTGTCAAGGGATCGAAACGACCATCTTATGATGTCCGGATTAACACACCAACCGCAATGCCATATCCCTACATGAGGTTTATGTAGATATGGAAATTATTACTTATAAAGCATATTTGCTTCTCTCTCATTCAGCACCTTTCGTTGTATATGTGCTTATAAGCCTTAGCTTATCATCTCAATTGTACTCACAAGTGATCAGTGTGCGTGTTGATAGGCACCTTGTGCTGTATTCCAATAGAAAACTATTCAGGTGAGGTGAAAAACAGAAAACGAATTGTAGAAGGGTGAGAGTATAAGAATCGTAGTAGCAGAGCCGAAGTTGGATTACAATACATCGTGAGATGTGTCTGCTAGGCCACAATTCCTATAGATGGGTACTAAACATCTCAGTATAAGCTAGGTGTCTTTTGGTATTGTAATCTCAAATGCGACTTCAATATTGTATGTGATTCACGAAATCTTTGAAGCTACATCGTATTATACGTTGATTTCTTCATCTTGTTGATGTTAGCCTGGTTGTTCTGATTTACTTTCATCGTTGCATGTGCGTGGATATCCGTCGTCATAAGAATATATAAAATACAGAAGGGATCAAAAAATGAAATGATAATGAGCTATGTCGTAGGTGGCTGGATTCGAGTAATAAAATGCTTATACAACGCTTTTGCTACGAGGGTATGCTGAAAAGCGCCTGGCTTTAAAGTGTATCGCGAAAGGCCTGGTTAGAACCTCAACATTACGGGTTCTTTTACAGGGCTTAGAAAACCTGAAGGACCGCTGCAACGAGTATGTGAATCTGAGAGCGGAATATGTTGAATAAAATAATAATTAACTGATCTTCCTGTATTTTCTTTTACCGAAATCCGGGAAAGTTTCAGTATCCCCTCGTGTTCTCCTGGCCACCATAGAAGGTGCCAGTGACAAACATTGCAGCATGACTGACATTATTTTGACTGCAAGTTCTATATCGGAGTATCTTTCTCCTAAACAAAAATTGCTTTCTCCACGGCTTTGTCAAAGATAATAGTGGCCTCTTCTACCACAGGGGTGTATAACATTTAGATGTGACCCTGACAGATAGTACATTTCAGGTTAAAACAGAGAGAGAGAGAGAGAGAGAGAGAGAGAGAGAGAGACAGAGAGAGAGAGAGAGAGA
>NC_068988.1:30669538-30671646 GCF_001194135.2 Octopus bimaculoides
GAGAGAGGAAAGAAGTGAGACAGCATAGCGACGGTTTTAGCTGACTGTCATCCTGTACTCCCCTTGTTGCCAGCGAAATGGTAAGTGCCGGCTGTCTGATCAACTCGTTGGATTTACCCGTATGTACGTATTGGCATGTTCCACACCTGTAACCATTCCACTTGGATTCTGAGAATGTCTTATTCTGTTTGTTCGTGTTGAATTTTGCCTTTGTTACTAGTTTCTTTAGGTTATGTGATTACCTTTTGCTTAAGATAAAGGTTTGATTAGTTATTATATTTTTAAATTTTTCACTTTGTTTTATGATTGGTATATTTATTTTGATGATGTTAAAAATGTTTTGGTGATGGAGATTGTATGTTACTGGAAGTGGTATTGTTTTCTGTTGATAGGTCCGTTTTTTCGTGTTGCCCTAAGTTGTTTTATATGTATCCCTTTTGCTAGTTGCATGTTGTTTTCTATAAGTAGAAGAGGGTAATTTTGCTTGAACCGAAATCCTTTGACTTCTATAATTCGTGTGTTTCCGGTATTTAGATTATATACTATAGTACAAATTTTCCTGGCTAGACAGTACGGGATGTTGCGTTTTGTGTGTTGGCCGGCATGATTTGAAATTTAGGTACTAGTGTGCATCTGTGCTTTCGTAATAAATATTAGTTGTGATTGTGGTATTTTTAATTACCATTATGACAAGAAATGGTAATTGGATTTTGCTCATTTCTCTTATGAATGTAAAACTATAGTGTAGATTGTTGAGGAAGGTACTGAATTCTACCAGATTTTCTAGGGATTTGGTCCAAATTAGGAAACAATCATCGAGATATCTTTTCCTTGTGTCTTCTATATGTGTTTTAAAGGTCGTGCCGTAGTTCTCTTCAATTTTTAAATATAGGTTTTGTTTCAAGTATCCCAATACTGAGTTCGCTAAAACTGGAGCAGATCGCGTCCCAATAGTTATGCCTCGAATTTGGAGGTAATTTTTCCGTTGAAAAGGAATGTATTATTTCTGAGGATGAGGCTGAAGGTTTCAGTAAATTTACTGGGGATTGCCTCTCTATGTATTTTGACCCAATATTTTGTGGCAGTAATTCCGAAATCATGTTAATGATCGTATATAATTTTGTTACATCAAAACTAACAGCGAATTGGATTCTGTTGTTTTGGGCAGATGTGACAGGAAATCGATGTCATTCCGAATGAAACTAGGTATGTAACTACATAGTGGTTTTTAAGATAATGTCAATGAGGTTGCTGAAACGATGTGTAGGACAGGCTGGACCAGTTATGATGGGTCTTAGTTTAAGGTTATTTTAGTTTAATAGTTTTATGCATTCACTAGCTTATTCCTTCATAGCGTGTTGTGTTTCTTTTGGCTTGTGTATTTTGGTTAAGCCATAGAAGTTGCTGGATTTCGATTCAAAAGAGTTGATATAGTCCTTTTTATTAGTAGCGAGGGTGTTATTATGTTTTAAGACTAAATAATTGAGTTTCATCCTGATGTAGTGGGCAATATTTGAGAGTATTTCATGGTAAAATGTATCCTTCAAATGGTTTTCAGTTAGAGCCCAGTAATATTTCGTATCGGCTATAATAATGACATCTCCTTTATCCACTTGTTTGATGACAATTGTGCTGTTATTTTTGAGACGTATAATGACAGACTTTTCTAGTTTTGAAATGTTTGGTCTGATGTTGATATTATGCCTCAGTGGAAATCTGGTGAAAATGTCAATGAATTAGATGTGTATTTCGGAAATAACAATAAAACCAGTTAATGATGTGGGTTAAAAATATTTTAAACATATGAATATAAAGGAATTACAGAATATTGGCACAACTGAGAGACCATGACGTTTAAGTTACATGGAGATTGGTCAAGACCGTATTCCATAAATTCGGCTCGTTGGGGCGTTCTAATAGGTACTACAGTTGTCAAGAACTCAACTGTCAGCGAAATACATTTGAAGTTCGATGATTACTACCAAAGGTATGAAAGCACTAATTGAACTTTATGAACATTACAAAATATTTTTTTAATGTTACAATACCTTAATAAAAAACAGGTGAAAACCAGACCATGTTTTAATTTTATTCAACTGATATATATA
>NC_068988.1:30672238-30674071 GCF_001194135.2 Octopus bimaculoides
ATTTCGGCATATCTATCGGGGATCAAAATAAACCATGGGCACCTCATTTCACCTGCAGACTCTGCAAAAGAACTCTTGAAGGTATGATGGAAAATTTTGCTTATTTGGATAGTGGAATTTTTAATTGTAAAAATTTTGGATTTTTTTTTTCGATTTATTCCTCTTTTTTAACCAGTGTTATAGAAAATATGTATACTGTATTTAATGAAAATATAATATACAAAATCAAGACCCTACAATGACTAATGTAAATACATCTGTAATTGTAAATATTTCTTTATGGTTGGAAGATGATGAATGATTTGGAAAGCAAGTGTAATATATTTGTGTTTGTATACTCATATTTTTATTCTTCTCTTTTGCAGGATGGTACAGAGGGAAAAAGAGAGTCATGAAATTCGGAATCCCAGGAATTTGGAGAGAACCAACTGACCACTCAAACAACTGTTTCTTCTGCATGACTGACCTTTCCAAACGTTGAGCTGGGCAAGAATGCACCTGTTACCATATGTCCAGACCTTCTGTCATCAATCACCCCAGTGCCACACTGTACTGAGCTCCCAGTACCCACACCTCCAAAGAGAGAGAAGCCACCTCCAGAAGAGAGCACACACTCGAAGAGGCTGAAATCGTTGATCCAGATTTCAGAGGTGCAGCTAAAAAGAGGAACTCATGCTACCCCAACCAAGAAGACCTCAACGACCTTAACAGATATCTTGGTCTCACGAAGTCCAATGCTGAACTTTTGACATCGAGGCTCCGGCAGTGGAATTTGTTACATGAAGGTGTGCAAGTCACGAGTCAGAGAAGACCTTGATTAAAGCCTTGAAATATGAAGAGTACGGTTCAGATGGGTCTCCAAGGCGACTTTACCAAGTTCTCATGTCATCGTTGCCTTTCGAACAGCAGGGCAACTGCAGAACACTACCAGAGGCGGGACTAGCCTCAGCGGACCGAATTCAGAGTAGGGGAAAAATCATCAAATGGAAGCCACTGTTGGATCCCCGGAAAGTATTGTTTCCTCCACTGCACATAAAATTGTGTTTTATGAAAGAGTTTGTTTCAGCTCTAGATCAGGAGTCTGTAGCCTTCAGATATCTTAAAGACTTTTGCCCTAAGCTGCCTGAGGCAAAAGTGAAAGCCGGTGTCTTCATCGGACCAAGAATAAAGAAGTGCAAGGAATTCCCCAAGAAGTTCACTGAGACGGAGGAATCAGCATGGAATAGCCTTGTTGCAGTGGTTCGAGGGTTCCTGGGAAATCACAAAGCCATAAACTATGTAGAGCTTGTTGAGACGCTGGTGAAAAACTACGGCAAAATGGGCTGCAGGATATCCCTCACAGTCCACATCCTTGACGCTCATCATGATAAATTTAAGAACATGGGAGCGTATTCGGAGGGTCAAAGAAAGCGATTCCACCAAGATATAATGGACTTTAACGCCGTTACCAAGGATCGTATAACGAAAGCATGAAGGGAGACTACATTTGGCCACTTATTCGTAAAAGTAATTTACAGTATAAGCGTAAATCGCGAAAAAGTACTCGCTTCTAAATATTTTGCGGTGTTTTTTCTACAATCCATGAATAAATACATGCCACTTTTGCATTATATGTCGCTTTGTTCCTACCTTGTATGAATGAGAATGTTCACATTTGCTGGTTTTCCCAATGGTATTAGTTAAACTTAAGACGCATCTTTATCCTGGCCACAAAAACAAAGTTTGAAGTAAATAATAGCCATTATTCATACTTTCTACATCTAACTAAATAGGAAAGAGCATTTGTTTCCTATACACAAAAATTGTGTTATATAGTGAGTCAACGTGGCCCTG
>NC_068988.1:30678403-30679833 GCF_001194135.2 Octopus bimaculoides
GGCACCGGACTCGCGGTCACAGGATCGCTGTTTCGATTCCCAGACCGGGCGTTGTGTGTTTATTGAGCGAAAACACATAAAGCTCCACGAGGTTCTGGCAGGGGATGGTGGTGAACCCTGCTGTACTCTTCCACCACAACTTTCTCTCACTCTTACTTCCTGTTTCTCTTGTGCCTGTAATTCAAAGGGTCAGCCTTGTCACACTGTGTCATGCTAAATATCCCCGAGAACTACGTTAAGGCTACACGTGTCTGTGGAGTGCTCAGTCACTTGCACGTTAATTTCACGAGCAGGCTGTTCCGTTGATCGGATCAACTGGAACCCTCGACGTCGTAAGCGACGGAGTGCCTTGAATATACACTCACATATATGTACATATACAAACATATTATATACTTTACAAAATTGTTGAATTTGTGTTGAACTTAGGAACGCGAAACAGCAGTTTCAAGGTTATGGTGGTGTGAAAGAATGCTTTGATTTCAATACATGTAAATCATCCAAAAGGAAGAACAAACAATATTTTATATCATTCATTATTTTTATTCCTTATATTTTCTGCACAATGTTACTTTCAAAATTTAAGCAAATTATCTCTGATTAACGATAGGAAATTAACTAAAGTCTTACATGAAGAAAAGTGATTTACAACGTTTTATGTAATACGTTAAAAAGGGTTTCAAAATCGGCGTCAGCAGCATTATATACCCTACGTCAATAATAGCATCGTTTATTATATTTTTTGAAATTAATAATCTATATAATGAATGTAATTATATTTATCATTGAATCATTGAGACAGGATCGAGCAAATTGTCATGTTACATTGTTAGATAATTCCATAATCAGAATATACTTATATGTAGTTCGGATTTACTTCAGCATATGAAATTATGGAAAAAAGGCCAATGATGATGACAGCAATGTTCGTGGAAGGGGTGTGACGAGGTGTAAGGGATATATCCACAACAGGCATTATTAGACCAATGTCGTTTTGGAACGATATGACTGTTGCAACATATTTCCCAAAATTGGTTATGCGGTCCACAATCAGGAGGTTGAGTCCAGCCATTGACAGAGGACATTGCTGTAAAATAGGAAAATAAATGTTATCAGTAAACCTTATAGCACATACGTTTGGAAAGTGGAAAACAAGAAAATGTCGCTTGGTCAAATATCCACACATCACATCTGTATAACTTCGTATTTCATATATTGTGAATATTCAAAGAAATTAAACATTTTCCCCAAAATCTGTATTTACAGATGCGCATACATACATAAACACATACATACATACATACATATATACACACACACATATATATATATACTTACATACATACATACATACATACGCACATACATACGTACGTTTGAATGCATGAAATGCATCCCTACATGCATATATATATATATATATATATATA
>NC_068988.1:30680472-30683861 GCF_001194135.2 Octopus bimaculoides
CTTATAATTAATAATACTTGGAGGGAAAGTTCTTTTATGCATATTTAGTTTAGCTTAGGAGGTGTAGTGTATTATATATTTAATTATACTTAGAGAATGAGTATTTAGTAGCGTGAAGACAGATTAGACTAGATTGATATCTCCTGTTTAATAGGTCATTCTTAGCTGTTAGGATCTCAAGGCACTCGGTTAAACAGAGCTGACAGCGCCTGTTAGTTGGGTTATAGGAATTAGCTACTTTTAGAATGTGCCAATATATATATATATATGTATGTATGTATGTATGTATGTATGTATGTATGTATGTATGTATGTATGTATGTATGTGTATGTATGTATGTATGTATATATTTTTGTATATATGTCGCTTCTGTATATAACAATTTAAATTCCTCTTCCAAGAAGGAGTTGGTTTCTAACAAAGATACAAAGCTCTATCTTTGGAATGTATATAACGAAAACATTTTACATTTTAAACTTACGAAAAGTCTTGCTTAATTTTAGTGTTTCTCTCACAGTAAAAGCTTATCCTGACTGACAGTGAAGCGTTTACTTAGAAAACCAAGTCTTCTGATTATTTTTGGTATAAATGTAAATTTGTTATCCGCATAGAGAAGCCAGAGGTTTCGAAGTAATTGTCCATAATTATCTTCTTTTTCTTCCAGAATTTTACATCAGCAGCATATCTGACCCCTATGACGGTACATACTTTTCTTCTCTGTCCCAAGCAAAAATATCCGGTCTGTTATGCTTATGTTTAACAGATGTTTTGATGGAAATGTTTCATCAGTATTCCTTGATCTGATATTTGTGTACGTATTCAATAAAATGGGAATTCTCTATATTTATTTCAGAATAATCTTTTTTTTCGTATGGCAGTGTATATTGTTTTTGCGACATACATACAAAATGGTGCCGTCAACATCAGACGTGCTGGTGAAGTTGGCCGTTTAAAAAATATTTTTGAACGTTCCCTTCTAAATTTATGCCGACTTCTCCAGCCTAAAACAGTAACTAGTTTAGTTTTCCTATTATAAATAAGAGAAACACTTTTTCAGTACAAACGTAGCATTAAAGCGGATTTCAAAAATATATCTTATAACACGTGGAATTTCGCTAACGCGATTATGCCTGAAAGTAACACCAACACAACCGACGGAAGCCGCTCTACAATACGAAGATGTAAGCATGTATATATGTGTGTGTGTGTGTGTGTGTGTGTGTGTGTGTGTGTGTGTGTTAAAGCGAGCGTGTGCATGTAAGCGTATTCGGCTTAAATTTAACTGTTTGCATAAAAAAAAAGAAAATCTCTTAACCACAAATGAAAGTATTTAAAACAATAAAAGAAAGCAGCAGGTGGATTATGGCTGGGAGACAACGGTCCACTAATGTAATCGTCCTCAGCTTCCACCACAACCTCAAAGCGGTTCCGGAACCGGGTACATGCATTCCTCATTATGTATCTGGAAACATCTTCAAACATCTCGATTTTCGAGCTCCTTGGACTTCACCACAAGAACAACGTGTCCTTCTAAACTGCGCTGGGATGACAATCCACTTAAGTCTTGAAAGCCAGAGTAAATGTTTGGGGCCTACTCTTTTGGGTCCATTCTCATGGAGTCCACTCTCTTAGGGTTCAGTCTCTTGGGTTTCACTCTGAGCGTTTTGCAGAAGAGACTCGTGTGAAAATGGAAACCACGGTTCACCTTTTCCCTTTGCAATATATTTCGCCACCATGTTCTATCGTGACATTCACAGCAAAAATAAATTTATCATAAAAAGTGTTTTTAATCAAGGAAGGAGCAAACTATTCACCTCACTTTTTAGGGATCTACTGTATGCTGACAAATTATGACCTTGTCAGTCATACAGAGCATGGAGTGCAGACGTTGATTTCTGCATCTAATTCGTCATGTGATGTCTTTGGTTTAAAGAAAATTTTAGTTGTGTGTCATTCTGCGCCTGATTAACTTGTGCAGCAACTTAAAACGTATGTGAAAGATAATTTTCTTATGATTGTCGAGTCTTTCATATAATTTGGGTGCGTTGTAAATAAAACGGAACATTTGTATCAGAAATATATCCAAGGATTCAAAAGGCAGCAAATTCTTGGAAATTTTGAATAAACAGTTAAATACAGGTAAATACAGGTAAATACAGTTACATAAAGGTAAATATCAGGAGAAAATAAAAGACGGACATAAAAGGGAATACGGACTTGGTGGATGTTTTTTAGTTGTGATTTCGTGGTATAATATACCTGTCTGAATCGGATTAATCTCACATACGAGCACACAATAATGCACTTTCTATTAATATTGGAACATACCCATAGTTTTAATCTTATCAATATCCCATATGTCACGGGATACGCAAATCTCAATGATATTTGAAGGATCATTTCAAGGTTCATTAAGAGAATACCACAGGTAGTTCAAGCAACATCAAAACTAATGCACGGTTAATGTGGAGGTCTGTTTAAAAGTATGTCTGGTCTAAAAAGCCACATAAGGTCCCATGGCAGAATTGAACATCGTGTACACAGAGGTAGTCGATGCGGAACGTAAAAGCGAAATAAGGATTAAAAATGTTGACAAAAACTTAATGACGTTCTTGAAGGGAATCGGATAAGCTCCCTTATTCAAAATCCCCTTCTAATAACAATTGCTTCAGACAGAGCCATGACATAGAATATTCAGAAGCTGTTGGAAGCATTAGAAACTGACAAGAATGTGGATAGAATGTAAATTTGTTGTTGGCATCCTTTTTGTCTCGGGAGACAATGGAGTTGCGCATGAAATAATCTAGTCCGGTTTTTACATTTTATTCACTTTAATTTACTTTAAGGTATGGATGACTGAAGTATACTTTTAACTTCCCCGCTCTTCTAAATACCTAGTAAATAACGAACTCGCTTTGTTATCATGAGTGCACCAAACCACGCATGTGCTTAGGCTCACATTTTTGGTGATGCTTCTATGAGCGTGTGTACTCGTGCCATGCAGCTTGCCCGAGGGCTTTTATACATCCATATCTTTTAACGGTTATGTCCAATACTTTTCTCGCTGGATTATGTGTTCGTTTCTCTTTTATCTTCTGCAATATTATTTTTGATCTATACATATGAAGATCTTTCCTTCGTTTGGCTGTTTTTACATTGTGGAACAGTCATTTTAACGAGTTGCTTTTATTTATTTATTTATTTATTTATTTATTTATTTATTTATTTATTTATTTATCACCCGATGAGATACATCTGCACCACCGGATGCTCCTGAACCAGTTGTGGAGTGTCCCACAAGAGGAATCGATGCTAGATGTGTCGAAACAATTGTCGTGATTAATAATATATTCTCGTATATTTCATCTTCTGTCATTCATTTGTTATA
>NC_068988.1:30683895-30689928 GCF_001194135.2 Octopus bimaculoides
TGTGTGTGTGTGTGTGTGTGTGTGTGTGTGTGTGTGTGTGTGTGTGTGTGTGTGTGTGTGTGTGTGTGTGTATGTATATATGTATGCGTGTATGTATAATATGAACATACGTAGGCTTTATAATTTGACTTTGGTCTCTTCAAATGTCATGCAACTACAGCTTGAGTTTTCTGATATCGCCAAAGTCAGGTATTTTATGAAATACTATCGATGGCTGAATTTTCTGGAAGCATTCACATCGTCCATGAATACCACATCTACCTCTGCATAGAGAAGTTGATGCAATGATTTCTATTAGTAATGTTTTAACAACTTGTAATTGATACTTTTCAGTAGGAATTTATTACCGACAAAATTATACATGCAAACCTACCTTCACACACATGCATATGAATGTATGTATATATATATATACACATGCATGTGTATGCTTCCATATGTGTGTTATAGATTTGTGTAAGCGGCGATACATCTACGCAGTAGAGAAATCTGGGGAGAAGAGTTACCAACGACTTGTAAACGATGCTAAACTTCAAGTGATTATTTTGTCAGACTTTTAAAAATCTTTTTCTAAAAGTGAATATCTACTTCATAAAAGAATTTCTACAAACAAAGGCAGATGAATAGAAATAACTTAATGATATTCCTACTTTTCTATAATCAATAAAATACATTTTTCAGGAAAGAATGGCCAACTGGAACAAATTTACTACGAAGGTAGACTGAAAAGTTCATAGGCTGACTGTGAAAGAGAGCTGTGGAATCTTGCATGCATTAATTTTAACCCTTCTTCTTAATAACTGCATTGTTTCGTTCCAGGTATACTGATATCTGACTTTCAAACGTAACTAGTTGCAACAACAGACATGACAATACTAGTTTCCAGTGAAGTGGTTTTTACCTGGGTAACAGATGATAGTCAGATAGGGTCAAAACAAGGAGATTTGGGAGGTGATCAAAGCCACAGTTACGCACGACAGCCATGGAAACAAAGGACTTGTGTGCTGGAGCATTGTTCTGATGAAACGATACCCCTTTCCTCAGATTTTCTGGGCGTTTAGTCTTAGTAGCGCTTCGTAACTTCTGCAGCAATTTCGCATACTATACTCCATTGACAGCGCGGCCCTTTCGAAGATAGTCAATAAACGCAGTACCTTTTGATTCCAACAAAACCAAGGCATCTACCTTCTCTGCAAAGGAAACAATCTTAGCCTCGTTTGAAGCAGCTGAGTTAGGGTGTTTCCACTGCATATATTGTCTCTTTGTTTCTGGCGCAAAGTGATGAAGCTAACACTGAACGTAGGTTAGGAAACGTTTACGGAAACCAGTTGGAACTGTCTAAATGTCGGGTTTTCTCGTGATATGACCAACCTGATGCTATTTAAATGAGCACGCCAAGTTCATTCTGTAGGATATTCTCAAATCACGCCCTGGATACGTTAAAAGGATTGGCTGTTTGATTTATATTCAGTTTCCTGTTACCCCTCATCGTGTGGCGCACACGATCCATGTTTCCTTCAGCGTGGTATATTTGGTTATATTCGAGACTCACCCTTCTCCTCTTAAATTCAGCTGCCCACTTTTGAAGCAACCATGCTACCATGAATGTCAGTGGGGGCTAAACCCTTCTTCTGCAGGTAATTCACGATGCAAAATTTTGTCTATCTCCAAGAGAAATCGGTATTAATTACATTTGAAGTCTGCTTACCTTAAAAGTAATACGCAGGTATTAATAAGAAGATTTGAAATGAATGCATACAAGTTTCTACATCTCTAGTATCAACCCTCCACTGTCAGCCTGAGCCTTTTAGCTCAGCCTCGTATTTTGCTAGTTTTTAGAACAACAAGCGCAAAAACATTTAAAGTACAGTTTAATTAACTAAATGTCTCATGTAATCGTATTTTACGTTCCATTGACTCTGACAAGCTACTGATTGTTAATTTATTACACGGGTAGATACGGTGGTGCAAGGGTAAACTCGATCAATTCTATCGCAGTTCTTGATCTAAAATTAGCTTTATCTATCAGAAATTTAAGAAAACTAAGTTGATTGCAGCGAGAAGTGATCGCAAATGAGTGGACTGACTGTTGGTAGTCGTATTGTGAGACCATTACTGACTCAAACGAAATAATTATTTTATAACTTACGAACAGGATTTCATACTTTAAGGAAAGGTATAAGACTAGTATATCATCGACCCACTGATGAGTGAAAGTTAACATCGGCCCTGGCCCTTATCAAACGAGGAACATAAAAGGTCTTAACTAAATACAACAACGGTATGAATATTCCTTCAATCCATCAAATCTTGGCTGCAAGACAATATAAATACATAAACGCGAAAGAAATGTGATAAGAGGAAGGCAAATGTTTGTGTAGTTTTTCTTACCTGTTACAAAGAGCAGGAAAGCGAAGATAATTAATGTTTTTTGCATCATGATAGTGCTTTGGTCAACTGCCAGAACAAAATCTGATACTGAAAGACTTTACCATCGATATTTATGCGTTTGGGGAACAATTGAAGGGGACTTCAAAACGCTTGTGATGAGAATTTCTCACAAAACTAATTAAGAAAAGAAAATATGCAAATTAAGACTGGCAGATATCATCATGATTACAAATATGTAAAAGTTATTTTTAGTCATCTACTTTTGTTTGTAGCAAACTCAATTGTTTTCATTAAGGCAAACTGGATTGGTGGTGTTTGAAATTATCACGTTTTCTAACACCCGATAGCAATATTATTATAACTTGATTAAGTTTCATATACAGAGAATGAGTCACTAGAAGCAATCCTACTTAAGATATCAAATAGTTCAAGTTTGTGAATTTTAAAATCAAAATACAAATTTAAACATGTTTAAACGTTTACTATCCAGTGGATCAAATATTTCAAAATATGATGCTTCATGCACTTATTAGCGTCGTTAGAAAACAATCAAATAATGCTGCAACAGGATGTATTAGGCCACTTCTAGCATCTACTAAATGTCTGCGTTCTAAAAACAAATATTGAAAATAATAAAATGTAAGACTGCCTTGACCAGAGATTTTCAACCGGGGTCCAAATAAGCTTTTTAGGGGTTCACGGATGCAATATAGGAAATTGGGTGTCCAGTGTAAGTTTTCAGGTCAAAAGAAATTGTGCTTCAGACCAGTAATTTCCAATGTGGACTCCAGCTTCTCAATATTGCACTCCCAGTCTTAGAAACTCTCTAAAAAAAAAAAAAACAACAAAAAATGCCCTGAAAAATGTTGCAAGAAATCTTGTCTTTCCTAATGTATTTATTTCGTTGCCTTTCGAAAGAAGGACTAAGAAAAGAGAATTCAAAAACTCAAAACATTTATCTGTGAAGCTGGTCATAAAATTCTCCAGGGAATTTCCGTGGAATGTGAAAGATATAATTCTGAGCAAAAACAGCGTTAACAACAATGATGTCGAGAACAGCAGCATCAACAAAATTTTTTAAATATTTACTCCCGTGCACTCACAGACTTAGCGCTTACTATCTACTAGAACAAATATTTCAGTATGATATATTCTAAGTTATTCTCGCTAAAAATATTCATTTCTGTTTTAGCTGGGTTAATTAGTCTACATTTAGGTATCCTACGAAAATTAGCTTTGTGGTCCTTAAGGGTAATAAAGGATTGACGTGGGTGAATGTATTCTATCCTATCGTTAAATCTAAGATTGGTAGTGATCCTTCTTGCTTCCATATTTACATCTTTTTATTCACCTGTTTAAGTAAATTACTGTATAGTCAAAGCTTAACAAACAGTAACAGAGCCTATAAGACTAGAACTAAGAAAGTTTTGTGATTTAATCCGACATTTAATATTGCCGTAAAAACTAATATAGGTAGGGAATTCTCGAAGCTAATTTTTAAGAACATTCAAGCAGACCATAAGTACCATTGAAGTTTTGATAATAACATGCTGAAGGTTAGCTATTTTTGTTGTTAGAACTTTCCGTCTTTAATTAACCAGCACAACGCAAAACTATTAGGAATAACTACAGTGTTGGAAAAAATCAGAAGAATTATAATTGTAAAGACCAAAATTGCTGTCCGTTGGGAGAAAACTAACTAGAGAAAGGAATAGTATGCAGAGGTAAGGTACAAATAGATGGCTCACAAACAGGACATATTCAAGGGGCACGGAAAATTCCTTCAAGGCAGGCCTATATTCTCATCGATATTCATGTCAATATCCTGAAAATAGGACAGCAATGAGTCTCGCTAAACATGTCTGACATTTGAAATAAAGTGATACTTTTCCTTTCAAATAATTCTGGACAATCTTGGAGAGAGCAGTACCATATGAATATCGAGCGTATAAAGGCTATCTGAGGTGCAATTTATGCCTGACTGAGAAAATATTACGTACTTTGTCGGGGTAAATACGCCCTGACTCAAAGGTTGGACCATTTAAATTTCTGTAGAGGCGCCACGATTATAAAATATCGAGCGAAAAAATACCGTACGGGTAAGATTGATTTTATAACCAGTACCAATTTGTATAACATTCATTTTACATTTTTGGCTTTAAAGAAATCCTTTGACTGGATATAAACGATATGCTTCGTTTTAATTTTTATTTTCATTATTTTATTGCAACTTTTACTCTTAAATACACCTTTTATAAACTATATGGATATTTTTACATCACAATTTAGTCCATAAATCCTTACAACGTTGGTGTTTAATGCACACCTAAAAAGAGCATCTACCGCCGCCCAAAATGTACTTTAAAAACTATCGAATATCCGAATGGATATTATTATTACTTTTAGTTATCGTATTTTTCCTCATTACTAATTAATTATTTTAATATCATTGTATTTATTCACCATTGATATTATTATTATTAACAAAGCAGCAACAATGGCATAACCTTAAGTAGCTAGAGAAAATGTCTAGCAATATTTTGTCAGCAGTTAAGTCTTGATTTAAATCCACTACAAACCAACTGATTCCTAACAATACTTTCTTCTATTCACCTCCAACCACACAAAGCACACGAAAAGAAACATTCCTTTTAATCTAGCGAAAAGAATTTGCAGAATTGTTTCAAATTAGGAAACGTGGGACAAAAGACCCCCAAGAATTAAAGGAAATTCTACTCAAAAGTCAGTACCCATCACCATTAACTGATAATAGAATAGAACGGGCCAAGGCAATAAACATCCAAGATTCACGAAAACCGAAACACACCGAAGGTACGCTTTCATATCTCTCAACACACAATCCAAGAAATACAGAAGCTTACACCATTATACACAAGAACATCCCACTACTGTGCCAAGACCCGCGATTAAAAAAGTACTCGAAACCCATAAAATAATAAAAAGCAAGAGACAACTCAAATCCTTAAAAAATTACTCAGCAATGCAAAATTACCCACCACAAATCAAATATCAACCGTCAAAAAATGTAATCGCTCTAATTGCGGGACTTGCATTCGCCACATTGAGGGTACAATGTTAGGACACACTTTTGTTGTAAAAAATTTCACCTGCGCATCAAAAAATTAATTTATGTAATTAGATGTAAAGAGTGCCACAAAGATTACTCAGAGAAAACTAGACATAACATCAGAGACAGGATAACAGTCCACCTCCAACATTTACGGGGCCCCACCACATGAAAGATGCCACGCAGTGGCCACTTAGCTCTCTGTGCAAAAGCAACTCTCCTAAATTCCAAGTTTTCTACTTTTATTGGAATTTTTAATTGTAATGATTTTGAATTTTCTTTCGATTTTTTATTCGTTTTTTAACCAGTGTTATAGAAAATATGTATATTTATTTAATGAAAATATAATATACAAAATCAAGACCATACAATGACTATTGTAAATACATCTGTAATTGTAAATATTTCTTTATGGTTGGAAGATGATAAATGATTTGGAAAGCAAGTGTAATATATTTGTGTTTGTATACTCATATTTTTATTCTTCTCTTTTGCAGGATGGTACAGAGGGGAAAAGAGAGTCATGAAATTCGGAATCCCAGGAATTTGGAGAG
>NC_068988.1:30690560-30699629 GCF_001194135.2 Octopus bimaculoides
CCTCAAAGCCGTGCTACTTGACGCTCATCATGATAAATTTAAGAACATGGGAGAGTATTCGGAGGATCAAAGAAAGCGATTCCACCAAGATATAATGGACATTGAACGCCGTTACCAAGGATCGCGTAACGAAAGCATGAAGGGAGACTACATTTGGTCACTTATTCGTAAAAGTAATTTACAGTATAAGCGTAAATCGCGAAAAAGTACTCGCTTCTAAATATTTTGCGGTGTTTTTTCTACAATCCATGAATAAATACATGCCACTTTTGCATTATATGTCACTTTGTTCCTACCTTGTATGAATGAGAATGTTCACATTTGCCGGTTTTCTCAATGGTATTAGTTAAACTTAAGACACATCTTTATCCTGGCCACAAAAACAAAGTTTGAAGTAAATACTTTCTACATCTAACCAAATAGGAAATAGTTTTTGTTTCCTATAGACAAAAATTGTGTTATATAGCGAGTCAACGTGGTCCTGTCATTTATTATATTATCTATTTCAGTTCTTTATGCTGTTATTGATTCTATTTTATAGATTTATCTGATTAAAAAATGAAGTATTTTCCAATGATCTATATTTTTAATGATGTTTTGAGTTGCCGATTTTGACGTATGGGGTATCAAAAACTTAGCAAGCTTTTGGCTACTAACTAAACTATATTTCCATTTTCATATTTGCATTACAAAAATTTAACTTTATCCTTTTTCTTTTAGTCACCTATCATAAACGACATTTTAAATCACCACAACAACGACGATAACGTCACATATTCTATAGGAGTGTGTTCGTGCGTTCGTTACCTACGTTAGGCTGATGAGTGACAAGTATATTTGTGTGACGGTGTATGTGTCTGTCAGCATACATACATTTTTGGTGATAACTGGCACACACACGGAAAGAGGTAGGCTTCAAGTGTGCCTTAATGTATGTGTGTATGTCTTAGTTTATGTATGTAACTTGCTCCCGCCCGACAGTGAAACCCGCCGATATTGAAAGTTTATATGCGGTCTGGACTTTAAACGAACAACAAAGTTCACTTTCAAGTACTACTAATATGAGGATTTTACTAATTTAACACCACTTACAATTCTTGCAAATATATCCGAAAAAAAATGTTATTGTGGTTATTATAACGAATTCGGGAACTTGGTGAAATGGAAAGCCTCAGCAGCTCTTGCAATATATTTACAGAAATATTATTCCACTCCTTCTAAGCAATTTCAAGATAATTTTTAACAGTCTTCCTAAGCTTCTACATCACTTTGAGTATCATCGTTGCACAAACGTTTTACTGTGTTAGTATTTATTCTACAGCCTATAGCGTTACACCGTAAAAAATATGTAGTAATGTCCAATTAATTTATATCTTGCTACATACATCCTTCAGTAAATATTTCAAATTAACGTTCACAGCAACACCATCTTCCTTTCTATACACTTGGTTGAGCGTTCGTTTCAAAATTGTAAAATAAATTATTTTTGTATGAAAAATTGAATTATGCATTCTGAATTTTCTTGGACTTTCACTTTTTTCACCATGATATTCAATCGTAAATTTTATAACATTTAGTACATGTTCCAAATAAATGTTGACTTTCTGTACTTTGTAACACTGGTGACGCATAGTTTCTTTTGCTAAATTGGTGACTTTCCATTATATTATAGCATAACTATGCTATAAAAAGTATGTTTTGCATCTATATTGACTACATTTCGTTTCGCTTGAACGTCGTATGTGTACATTTTGCTGTTTGTAGTATTATCAAGTGTATTAGTGTGTGTGTGTGTGTGTGTGTGTGTGTGTGTGTGTGTGTGTGTTTCTGAGTTCTTTACATCTATAGTAAACTATAGTAAAGAATATTTTATGCTGTTTTAATGAGCCCACATCTAATGAAGTAGCTATCCATATGGTCAGTGATCCCCATGAAAATCATGATATTCTCATTCGTGTTTAACAACCGTAAACATGTTTCACAGACTCATCACTCTTATCATGCTCTCTAGTATATTGTGTGGAATGTACAGGATGGGTATCATTTCAATATTCCACGGTTTGAACCAGCAAACAGTATAGCCAATTACATACAAAAAGGTTCTGGGAAGCATATGTGAATTTGGTCTTAATTGAGAATTTAGCCTTAATTGGGAAGTTGGCCTTAATTGAGGACACAGTACGCTTCTGTTATATATCCGTCTGAAAATGGTGATTCCTGGGGCTAAATAGCAGTAGCATTCTTCTCTTTCCTGGGACTGCCACATTAAGTTGGTAACAAACCATCACTTTATCGTGATGCTACTGTATAAGTCTCTCAGAGATTTAGAAATGCAATATTTCTGATTTTATATAATTTTTATTGTTCCTTTTTATATTGAAAATTAGTGTTAATGCTGCTATTATTATTGTAAGGTTCCATGTTCCTATTGATATGGTCAATGGATAATTTATTATTTATATTTTTATGATTTTGGCCATAACATACTTTTGGTTTATAATGTTTGGGTTGTAATGCATGTATGTTTACCTTATTATCAATATTAGGATAAGCTTTAGTCTTAAGGTCTATCTTTGTCGTTTCCACTACCTTATTTCTATGCTGGTTATTTTTGTTCAGTATATAGTTATTATATAATCTATTAAATGTTTTATCTTTATTTATTGTATTAATCATAGCTTTAGTGTAAAGTTTTTCGCACCAAGGTTATATTTTCTTTCTTGTAGATGTTTATGTTTGCCATGAATCGTATGTAAACCATGCTTAATGTATTTAATTTTCTGTTTGTACCCTGATTTTGCCAATGCAATATTATACAATTCCTTGTTAGAAATATCTTCGTTGAGTGAGAGGCAGTTTATTATTTATTTTATGTTATTACAGACATTGAATGATTACTTTTTATATTAACATAAGTGATTTTGGAGTTAGGCTTATGGTATATATATATATATATCATAAATGTCTTATAACAGCCATACCAACAATCCAACACACCTCCATCATAAGCCGCTCCATGGATATCACTATGGTTTCGACACCTGGGCAGTACCATTCATGTATATATATATATATATATATATATATATATATATATATATATATATATATATATATATATATATATATATATATATATATACATGCATGCATACATACATACATACATACATAGACACACACATGTATATGCGTATATATGCGTACATACAACCATGTTCTATACTTTACCAAGGTGACAAATTTGTGTTGAGTTTAGGAACGTGTAACACCAGTTTCAATGATATAGTGACGAGAAAGAATGTTTTGATTGCAATACATATAAATCATCTGAACTTGTATTCAATTAGACTTTGACTTTTATAATAAGAAAGAGAACACACACGATTTTATTTCAGCCTTGATATTCATTTATTAAAATTTTGGTGCGATGATGCTTTCTGAATTTAAACAAATTATCTATAACTTACGAAAGAAAGATAAAGTATTTTTATGAAGAAAAGTATTTTGCAAAGTTTTATGCTATACATTAAAAAGAGTTTCAATGTCGGCGTCAGCGGCATTATATAAAGTATATTAATTATAGCATCATTTATTACATGGGAAGACTAGTAATCTATATAATGAAAGTTATTATATAATTGATTGAATTATTGAGAGAGAATCGAGCAATTTATCATTTCATTCTTGGACGATTACAGAATTAGTATGAACTAATATCAAGCTGGGATTGACCTCAACATACGAGTACATAGATATACCACCAAGGCCAACAGAACCACCATCGGCGACAACAAAATCTACGCCACCAGGGGATTATTTGTGTTCCACAACAACTATGAGTATATGGATTATACAATTGACCACCACAGACATTCCATTGATGGCAAGACTGTACTGCTGTAAAATAAGAAAATAATCGAAATGAGAATTAAACAGTTCTTATTGCATTAAAAAGCTATATAAAATCTATTTAAATTATATGAAAACTTGTTTTAGAAAAGCTAATTCAGAAAGACATGAATGTATGGAAATGTATGGTGATCTTTTTCTGTTTGGCTGCTGCTTTTCAATTTCATCTATTTTGTCCCAATTAATTTCAAGTTTGGTGTAGTTTTGCATTGACACAAAATTAATTCTCTGTTCTTAAAACAACAAAATATATTGCTTACACTTTTTACCGCACGAAATGCATATCACTTGCGTAAACTATAAAATATATGCTCATTATTTACATTATTTACATTTGATGGATATTTGTCCTCATCTTGTTTCTTGTTAACACAACGTTTTGGCTGATACACCCTCCAGCCTTCTTCAGGTGTCTTGGGGAAATTTCGAACCTGGGTTCTCATTCCTAAGGTATTGTTCAATGTTGTTGTTGTTGTTGTTGTTATTATTATTATTATTATTATTATTATTATTATTATTATTATTATTATTATTATTATTATTATTATTATTGTTCAGTAGTTTTATTTTTATAACGTGCTTTCACTTCACTACCGAGCGCAGCTCTGTGCGCCTTGGGTATGTGCTGTGGATTGCTGTGGTGCTCCTATGTTTACTGTATTGAAAGTGTTTTGCGTAGAATGTGTGCAGTACCCAGTAGTGCAATTTTCTGTATGTTATATATATTTGTAAGTTCTGGTGTTTTTGTTATGTATTTGTCTGAATATTTTTTTAATTATACCTAAGGCACCTACTATGATAGGAATTGTTTCTGTTTTTAGATTCCACATTCGAGTTATCTCTATTTCCAGGTCTCTCTGCTGGTATTGATACAAAAGATATGTGGCCCATATGACATCAGGACAGTATTCAAGAGTAGTACAACACTTAGCAAATATCTCCTTCGTGTAAAACCACCAATAGAAGAGAATATGACCAAAGACTGCGTGTACTCCATCCCATGCAGCTGTGGTAGGTTATACAAAGGCGAAACATGCCACTCCCTCAAAATAAGGGTAGACGAACATCGCAAAGCTGTGACACGAAGAGATATTGATAAATCGGGTATAGCTGATCATGTATAGAATAATAGAGACCACCTCCCTCTGTGGGATGAAGTTAAAATAATAGACAGAGAACACCACTGGAAAATAAGGAAACTAAAAGAAGCAGCACATATGCTAGGACACAACAACCTCCTAAGCAGACCGAGTGCAGTTATGAGCAACATATGGGAACTGGTGTTAAGGAAGGATAGAAAATATTAGATTTATAAGCCCCAAAATTCCCTCCATAATTGTCCATGGGCATATGGCGTAGTGGTTAAGAGCGCGGGCTACTAACCTCAAGATTCCGAGTTCGATTCCAAGCAGTGACCTGAACAATGATAATAATAATAATAATAATAATAATGACAACATCGAAATATACCTTAGGAATGAGAACCCAGGTTCGAAATTTCCCCAAGACACCTGAAGAAGGCTGGAGGGTATATCAGCCGAAACGTTGTGTTAACAGCAAACAAGATGAGGACAAATATCCATCGAATGTAAGTAATGTACATAATTCCTCATCTCTTAAATATAGAACTGAAGATATATGCTGGTTACTCGTTTTTTGATCATTTTGTTTTTGCTTATTAAATGCTTACAGCACGTGTCATCGTACAATGTTGACGTTATCCTTTTGTAGTCTCACGATCTCAATCACGCACAAAATGATAGCTTCCAAATGCGGTTTTTTCGACTGGATTTAAATTATCACAATTGAAACGCCTATAACTTGTTAAAGATTCTTTTGTGGAACAAGTGATATAGGCCCTACTACGTAGCGTGAAAAGTGACATAAATACACAAAATTTGAATATTTTGACTGAAATTTTAAAATTTCAAAAATTGCAGTCAAACAGAAACGATCCACGTATGGAGGTCATATGTCAGCACTTTTTGCAGTTTTCAGCAGTTTCATTCGAACATGTTATCCTGTAAAACTTATAACACATGTGTTTGGAAAGTGGAAAAAAAAAAAGAAGGAAAAGTCGCTCGGTCAAATATTCATACCTGAAATTTGTATCATTTCGCATATTTATAGGGAAAAAAAGAATTAAATTTGGAATCTACTTTTTATATATTATGAATATATAAAGAAAAAAAAGATTTTTCTCAAATTTGTATCTACATACGCATATATATATATATATATATATATATATTTATTTATTTATTTATTTATTAAAAATCTCAGAGTAGCAACAAAATTTAGAAATAATTTTTGTTACCAGTGGTCTAGCGAGAAGAAAAAAACTAGTCAATAGACTATACATTACTCATATAAATACATACACATAAGCGAGATGTCCATAATAGGACATCTGACCCGCTAGAAGAAGCAGTCAATCTCCAAACTCCAATTAGGGATAATTTCAAAAGAGAATGAAAAATAAAACATTTACCATCTGTTCCCTGAACCATGGTTCCAAGCTATTTTCAGCAAAATAAAATAATTTGCCAGGTCAGCTATCATCAGCAGGAAAGCCAAGATTAACATATAAACACGTGGCAATACATAGAACATGCCTCGTGCTTATATGTTATAATTTTTCATATCTACCCCGCATGTGCAGTTTTCTTATCGGCAGCAAATACAAAAAGTGCCGATTATCTTCCAGAAATTAGCCAAAAAATCATTATATCATTATTAATAAATCTCAGGGTAGCAAAAAAAATCTAGAAATTCTTTTTGCTTCCAGTGGTCTAGCTAGAAGAAAAGAACTAGCCAATAAACTATATATCATTCATATAAATTCATACACTGTACATTTAAACACATAAGATAAATTTCCATAATAGTACATCTAACCCGCTAGAAGGAGCAGTCAAACTCCAAACTACAATTAGGGATAATTTCGAAAGGGAATGAAAAATAAAAACATTTACCATCTTATTTCCTGAACCATGGTTTCAAGCTATTGTCAGCAAAATAAAATAATTTGCTAGGCCAGCTATCATCAGCAGGAAAGCCAAGATTAGTATATAAACACGATGCAATACATAGAACATGTCTCGTGCTTATATGTTATAATTTTTCATATCTACCGTGCATATGCGGTTTTCTTATCAGCAGCAAATACAAAAATGCTGATTTTCTTCCATAAATTAACCAAAAAATCATTTTCCCATTATTAATAAATCTCAGGGTAGCAAAAAAATTTAGAAATTCTTTTTGCTACCAGTGGTCTAGCAAGAAGAAAAAAAACTAGCCAATAGACTATAAATGTACACTGTATGTGTTTATATGACTAATATATAGTCTATTGGTATTACTTCATCCCAATCATATTTTTCTACAGCACAAAATGAATACAGCAGCACATAATGACTACAGCACAAAATGAATAAATAAATGCGAAAGTGAAGTAATGAGTAGGATGCAAATGTTTGTCTAGTTATTCTTACCTGTTACAAGCAGCAGGAAAGCAACGAAGATAATTAATGCTTTTTGCATTATGGTCGTCTTTTGGTCAACTGCCAGCACCACAACTGATCTTGGAAGGTTTACCATCGATACTTATGCGTTTAGTGAACAATTGAAACGAACTTCAAAACGTGTGTGACAGGAATTTCTCACGAAAATAATTAAGAAAATAAAAAGATTCAAATTAAGACTAACAAATATCATTAGAAATATGAATATCTGCTGGTTATTTTTAATCTTCTGCTTTTGTTTGTGGAAACCTTAATTGTTTTCATTAAAACAAGCTGTGTTGGTGGCATTTGAAATCATCACGTTTTGTAACAACTGATAGCAATACCATTATACCTTGATTAATTTTTCTACAGGGAATGAGTTACTAGAAGAAATCTTTCCTTTAAACTGTGAAACATATTAAGTTTATAAATTTTGAAATCAGAATATAAGCTTAAACATGTTTAAATGTTTACTATCTACTAGAAGAAATATTTCAGTATGATACTGCACGCAATTGTGCACAATAGAATCGTTAGAAAACAATTAAATTATATTGCAATATGTTGTTCTAGCTCACTTTTAGCATCTGTTAAAACTCCCCGTAGTATAAATAAACGTTGAAAATAAAATGTAAGTCTGTTTAGACCAAAGGTCCTCAACTGGGGTCAATATAAAATTTTTATTGGTCCACAGATACAATGTAGCACATTGGAAGTCCATGGTAGCTTTTCAGGGGTCATGAAAATATTGTGGTTTTCAATATGGACCCCTGTCTTCTTACTTTCCAATGGTGCACCCTCAGGCTTAGAAGTTTGTTAAAACATAAACGCCCAGAAAACTTTTACTAGAAATCCTCTCTTTACCAATTTATTTACTACTTTACTTTTCGAAACAAGAACAAAGACAATAAGAAAAAAAACCCCAAACATTCATATATGAAGCTGGTCATAAAATCCCCTTGGAAATTCCAGAGAAATGTGACAGAAATAATACTAAGCAAAAGCAACGCCAACAAGAACGATGCCCAAAACAGCAGCAACAAAATTTTAAAAACTACATACACATACACACACGTACTTGGCATTTATTATCTACTGGACCAAATATTTCTGTCCGATACTGCATGTATTTGCGAACAATAACGTCGTAAGAGAACAATCAAATAACCTTGCAATAGGATGGACTAGCTCACTTCTTTGCTTGACATAAGGCTCCGTTCTATAAGCAAACATTGCAAAATCTAAAATGTAAGACTAGTTAAACCAGCTGTTCTCAATCGAGGTCCGTATCAGTTTTTTAGGGATCGACGGATGCAATGTAGAAAATAGGTTGTTTACAGTAATTTTTAGCGTCATGTAAAAATTGTAAATCACACCTATAATTTTCAATGTGGACCCATGTCTTCAAACTTTCCAGTGATGCACTCTCAGACATAGAAACTTGTTTAAAAAAACCCCTGAAAAATGTTGCTAGAAATTCAGTCTAAACTAATGTCACTCTTATGTAAACAAACATTGAAAATACTATGGTCAATGCTACTCATACTATATATATATCTGTGTGAGCGTACAAGCACACATATATGTATCAATATATAAGTGTGTATGTATGTGTGTGTGTGTGTGTATATATATATATATATATATATAT
>NC_068988.1:30700524-30700997 GCF_001194135.2 Octopus bimaculoides
ATGCCTGTTGAGATACTCTGTAGGCGCAAGAAGACTGCACATAGAGACAACATGATCGATGGTCTCATTTTGTTGTTGGCATATACGACATAATGGGGAGCTGCCGTTCTTTAATATGTTGGCCTGGTAGTTATTTGTAGGTAGGCATTGATCTTGGGCTGCTATGATAAACCCCTCTGTTTCTGATTTCAAGCCAGAGGCCATTAGCCATTGATGGGTAAGGGCTTTGTCAATATCTGCATTATTCGCTCTCTTTGGGTATTTGCCATTAAGAGGTTTTCCATGCCATTTTTCCATGCCATAAGATGCTATCTTGCTTTCATGTTTTAAGACAAGTTTTAGCATCCAGTCCTCAGAGTTTTTCAGATAGGTGTCTAGGCCAATTGTGGCTACCTTCATTGATAATACCAGCTGTAGAAGTCCTCGGCCTCTCTCTTTTCTTGGCAGATAAAGACGTTCTATATCTGCCTTAG
>NC_068988.1:30707003-30716666 GCF_001194135.2 Octopus bimaculoides
CACATGGTCAGCTGTATGTTGGATGTTCTAGAGTTGGAGATGAAAAGAACCTCTACATTCTCAGTGATAAACATGGCAAGACAGAAAACATAGTATATGAAGAAGCACTTACATGAATAGCATGTACATGTCATATACAAAAGTGTAAAACCATTGAGTGTTAAAGTAAGTATTACTATTACACTTTCACTTTTCGACTGACATGCGTCAATGTATATCTGTGTATATAACAGTGAAACAATAATGTGGTATATTCGCTGTGTGAATTTTTTTCATTTAATCCCCATTTTAATTATCGTAAAAGTTTCCAAGTACCAATAAGCAACAATTTTATTCCCGGGCAACGCCGGGTGGCTCTGCTAGTATAATATAATATAACAAATAATTAAAACAAATATATATGTCTTACAGTTTATTTCGATTTATATCCACTAGCGAATTTATAAAAAAAAATTTATTGCATATGAATCTCGTCAGGGTAATATTTGTCTAAAAAAATAGACAAAAAATTCATGCAAGGACTGCGAAATCGTAATTATTTAGCAGTCATTTTATGAAATTATTGTCTAATTTTTAGAGAAATATTACCTTGATGAGATTCATATACATAAAAGTGAATTTTTCATTAATTCACTAGTGGATATGAGTCGAAACAAATTGTAGAATATCTTTTTATTTTAATTATTTAATTGTTTAATTATTTTAATTATTTGTTCTAGGCGCAGGAGGGGCTGTGTGGTAAGTAGCTTGCTTACCAACCACATGGTTCTGGGTTCAGTCCCACTGCGTGGCACCTTGCGCAAGTGTCTTCTATTATAGACTCGGGCTGACCAAAGCCTTGTGAGTGGATTTGGTAGACAGAAACTGAAAGAAGCCCGTCGTATATATGTATATATATATGCATGTGTGTGTATATGTTTGTGTGTCTGTGTTTGTCTCCCATCCCAACATGGCCGCAGTTAAATGACTGAAACAAGTAAAAGAGTAAAAGAGTATATTATATTATATCTTATATATATAATTAACTTCCTATAAATACATTACTAGTCTTATGTTTAAGGCGTGATTCTTTTACGGAAATATGATCCACTGACGATACATATGAACACATACACACATAAGCGTTTTGTATGTATAAACATATATCTATACAGGTATACATTTAATACTAATAAATGGAAAAGTGACAAGGCGCGAGATTTGAGGACTATGGTGGCTGTTAGACCTGGGGAATGATGTGCCTAGTCAAAACCTGATACGCAATCTTGGCATTCATGCGTCTCATATCCAAATCTTCAGTGATAATGGACTGAACTGAATCGTAACTGATCTGCACATCTTCTGATAACTCAGGGATGGTGATTCGACGATTTCCCCTCACAACTGCGTGCACAACTGCGATGTTTAACTCAGTTCTGTTGGTTGCGGGTTTCCAAGAACGTTCGCCACTATTTACATTATTTACATTTGACAGATATCTGTACTTATTATACTTGTTGTTAACATAACGTTTCGGCTGACGTACCCTCCAGCCCTCATCAGGTGTATTGGGGAAATTTCGAACCTGGGTTCTCATTCCTAAGGTATTGTTCGATGTTATTATTATTATTATTATTATTATTATTATTATTATTATTATTATTATTATTATTATTATTATTATTCAGGTGTCCGTAGGCATATGGCTTAGTGGCTAAGAACGCGGGTTACTAACACCAAGATTCCGAGTTCGATTCCAAGTGGTGACTTGAATAATAATAATAATAATAATAATAATAACATCGAACAATACCTTAGGAATGAGAATCCAGGTTCGAAATTTCCCCAAGACACCTAATGAAGGCTGGAGGATATATCAGCCGAAACATTGTGTTAACAACAAACAAGACGAGGACAAATATCCGTCAAATGTAAATAATGTAACTTTGCTTTTACCACAATTTTACTTTAATAAAAAAATCAGATATAGGCAATTCCGAATCATTTTGCACTATTTCTCTCTTCCGTTCACTCACTGTCTCTTTCTCTCTCACTATCTGTCTCTCTCTCTCTTTCACACACACACACATACGTACGCACACATTAATTGACAAAGAGCAAACAATATATATGTATTACTTGGTAGATAATTACTAATGTTATAATGTCATTTTCATCTATGATTATCTTTTTCTTCACCTAAATGTTTTAAGATCTTTATTTTAAGACAGATATTAAGTGTCGAGGATCGTATGAAACATTAATATAGCAAATGAAAGAAATGGATGATTAGGAATTTTATTAGCAATTTCACAATTCCAAATGTTCTATACAGTCGTGTTTTCAAGGACAGAAAATTTATGCAAACTTAACTTATGTAGACGACATAAGTATTCATTACCTCAGCTGACTAGAACAACATGTATGAATAATAAACGAGATCCTGCTACTTGTAAAAACATTATTAATATTATTAAACCTTGGGAGAGGCATTATGCCGGTAATAAACATATAATATTATTGATATTGATTTCAAATTTTGATACAAGTCCTGCAAGTTTCAAGAAGGAAATGAGTCGTTTGCATCGATTCCTGTATTCTTCTGGTGCTTATTTTATCGATACCGAAAAGATGAAAGGCAAAAATGATCTCAGTGGAATTTGAACTCAGGACAAAAGGCCGCTAAGTATTTTTTTCCGGCCATACTAACGATTCTGCTAGCTCACCGCTTAACATTGTTTAATAATTGTAAGAAATTAAGGTGGCGAGCTGGAAGATTTGTTTAGCACGCCGAGCACAATGCATAACGGTATGTCCTCCGTCTTTACGGTCTGAGTTCAAGTTCCTCCGTGGGCAACTACGCCTTTCATCCTTTCGGGATCAATGAAATAAGTACTACTTGAGCACTGGGGACGATGTAATCGACTTACTTTCTCCCCTTATATTTCTAACCTTTTGCCAATATATGTAGGAAAATGCAATTCTTTCGTAAGTTAGTCGATAGGGATTTATATTAAGTTTGAATATTATTATATTAACTGTTTTAATTGAGCCGATAATTGGTTCGTTGGTGCATTATCTTGGTATTTTTTCAACGACAATTTTGTTCACATATGCATGCATTATTGAGTTAAAAATAAATATTCCTCCCATGAATTTGAATTACAAAACAACACCTGTTAAAATATAAAATTGGCTAGTTCTCATTCGATCTCAGACCTTTACAAATTCAAGATATTTCGCACTTCAAATTGAAAATGTTTTTTCTAGAGGCGCGTCTTTTTTGAGAACCTACCCAAGGACATTCAGTTTGCTATCAGATGTTATGCAACGTGAAAACATAAATCATTTTCCCCAATTTATCCTAAATGCAGTTTCCATAACCAAAAGTAGATCATAAACAAAACAAAAACAAACAAATTTCAATTATCGAATTGCTAATGATATTTGCCAACCAGTCCGAGCCATACATTCATGCCTATTGTTTCAATGCATATTACTACCAGAAATTCTCAAGTGTCTGCTTCTATTTAACAATCAGGTCAAGGAAAAATAAAACTGGCTTTAACATTTTAAATAATCAGCCTTGACCTGGGAACCAACCAAAACGCTGCAATAAAGCTAAAATTTCTGTCTTTGTTTTCCGGATGTAAATACAAGATGAGAAAAATAACATCAAAAGCATTCTACTTCCTCTTTCTCTTGTTCAAATCGTTGTTAATCAAAGATACCCAAAACATATACCAACGCACGAATCATTGGCTCAATTATAACAGTTAATATAGTTAGATATATACATCCAATATTTAAACTTTATATAAACTTCTATAAACTGACGAAATTACTGAATCTTGATACGAATATTAAACAATATTTTACAAGCATCAGAATCACATTTATTATTTATACATGTTATTCTCCTCAGCTGAGACACCGAATTCTAATGTTGTCTTCAAGAGCAAAGTTTGAATTCTCTGTTCTTGGAAATGCAATTGTATGGAACATTTGAAATTGTAAAATTGCTAATAAAATTCTTTATCGTCTATCTGTTTCATTTGATACATTTCATATGAACTTTATCTTTAAAATGAAGATCTTAAAATATTTTGGGGAGAAAAGAAATAATTTGATATATTGGGATGACATTACAGCGTTAGTAATTATTTGGCAAATAATACATATATATATATTGTTTGCTTTTTGTTAATTTTAATCATGATGTTATTGATTTGGTTGCAGATTTTAATAAGAGCTGGTATACCTGAAGATAGCATTGTATTTATTCTTCTGAAAATTTGTGGGAATCGACACTCTGTGGAGAGGGAGAGTCTTCATAACGTTGTTATATTTACTTAATGGTTTTCATGATTTTAGCTTGAATACCGCTTAAGTTGAAACTACATATCATCTTTTAGGCGTTACATAAAACGCAGCCCAGTCAAATATTATAAGATTTCTGAACATTTGTAACTATGTGATGGTATTAGAAATTAAAATTTTATCAGAATCAATAAAAATCAGGATGTATTCTGAGTGGTATTCTGCCCTGTATCTACTGAGATTAAGTTTATTTTTTTCCAAAATAAATTTTCTCTTCCATCCTTCTTTGATCGATAAAATAAAGTTCCAGTCAAGTACATAGATTCATTTCTGTATCTGTATATGAGTGCGCATATACGCATGTTAATTCATTTTCTTTTTTTTTTTTTTTTTTTTTTTTTGTTTTGGTGAATGCGGGATTAAAGTTTTTAACTTTCCACAGCTGTTATTGCATTACCCATAAAAAACGAGTGAAATGTAGATTTGATGTAAATGGATTAAACCAGCAGTTTCAGGAGAATCAATTACCTAATATTAGGTTAGAAAGAAAATTCTTTTGCCAAGTTAAAAATACTGTTTTGGTTGTAATTGATACATTTATGAGGAAAGTATTTCCTTTAATCATTGAAAAAAATTATCCAATGTATTTGGAAATTGTTGATCCTTCGGGTGTCAAATTCTTCAGATTGCGGAACAAATACACAATAGAAGTTTTAACGTTGTTGCAATTAAACTGTTTTCCTCTAAATAATGCTGCAAATGTCTAAAAAGGTGATAGTCTGAGCATGGGTAGGAGAGTAACGAGGATGGGGTTGAACTTTCATATTCCATCGTGTACCATTATATTTTCCGGAGAGATTTGGGCAATAAGTGATCTTGTATTAACGTGTAAAAGCAACACTCTTTTTCGATGGCCCTATGATGATGTTTTTTTTTTCTGAAGATGTTTGTACAATGTTTCCAGTCGACGACATTAAAATGTTCCGTGAATATATTGTGCAGCTCCATCATGCCTGTTGAGATACTCTGTAGGTGCAAGAAGACTGCACTTGGAGACAATATGATCAATGGTTTCATTTTGTTGTTGACATACACGACATGTTAGGAAGCTGCCGTTCTTTAATATGTTGGCCTGGTAGTTCCTTGTAGGTAGGCATTGATCTTGGGCTGCTATGATAAACCCTTCTGTTTCAGATTTTAACCCTGTGATAGCATTATCTCCTGATCCTTTCCCTCATCACTGAATGCCTGATTCCGTCCCCTTCAAGTACTCCTAGGTATTTGTAGCTCTCCGCTGGTTCTAACTCTTTTATGACATTCTGCTGGTCAAGGTTAACGTTTAGATGTTTCTGTCATTTTCCCTTTTATAAAGCTAGCTTTTGCACATTTATCGAGGCCAAATTGCATCCTGATGTCATCACTGAATTGTTTAACAATCGCCAGTAAGCCCTTGAGTTGTTGGTCATCTTTTGCAAAGAGCTTTAAATCATCCATGTAAATGAGATGATTTATATTTTTATCAAACGTTTTATAACCGTACTGTGCATCATTGAGCAATTTTGAGAGGGGTATTAAGGCTAGACAAAAGAGGAGTGGTGATAGTGAGTCACTCTGGAAAATGTCACATGAAATTTTTACATCTCCAGCATTTAGCGATTCATTGTCACTGTTCAAAGTCAGTATGGTTCTCCATGATCTCATACTTAAAGACAGAAAGTTTCGCAGAGTAGGCGCTATTTCATACATTTCCAGACATTTCTTAATCCAGCTATGTGGTAGACTATCAAAAGCTCTTTATAGATTGAGCCCGTAACACCGGTTTACTGGTGGATGACTTATTTTTCTCTATACCGTAGCACTACTCTACCAGCGGAGTGTATCTGCACTAAAGTATCATAATAAGCTTCAGGAGGTCAGGGTTCGAACGATTAAACTATTTCAATACACTCCCTTTTTCCTATACTCTCTTCCCCTAATTCTCTCTCTTTTCCCACGCTTTTTTCTCTTTCATTCTCTTTGCTTTTTTTCTATCTATTTTTATTTATCTCGCTCCTTTTCCCTTACCTTATTATTTGAATGTTTAATCTTTGATATTTCTTTCATATTTATCGTTTGATATCTTCACACATTTTTAGCCTTTTATACTTGTCCAGTTCAGTAACACATTAATTTTATTTATTAATTATAATTTATTATAATTTATTAATTTTATAAGAATATAAATAAAACATAAAAAACAGAGTTGGAACTCTTTTAAATAATATATATATATATGTTTGTATGTATGTATGTATGTATGTATGTATGTATGTATGTATCTATGTCATTAAGATGTAGATATCCATAGCATCTACATCATTCCTGTCGCTTGAATCTGAAATAAAAGAAAAATTCGTTTTAAATCAACTGAAATACAGATTGTGGTTGTTTTTAAAACTGGCATTGTTGTTTAGATAAAAAAAATCATATACGATGATGAAGAAATAGATTTGAAGTGAAGAATTAAATAGCTATTAAAAAGGACTTAATGAAATAGTTTAAAACTGTAAATGCAAGTAATCGAACATAACTGATTATTAGGAAAAACAGTGTTAGCTTTATTAGTTTAACCTTCGATATTTGTCAGTCAACGAATATCATATAACTCCTTGTATTTAGGATGCCTGGTTTTTAAGGCGATTTCATAATTATAATGCATTTTCAATGAATATCGGGATGAAAGATTAATATGGATTCCAGAATATTCTATCATGCTGTAATATTTAAGTTTTATGTTAAACGTTTTCTGTTCATATTAGAACTTCTTTGGAAATTTGCTTTAAAGCAACCAGATAGATTATATATGAATACACAAGTGAATATATAAATAATCTAACTACGGATTAAAATAAAAGCCGACGGGTGTATTGTAGCGGAGGGCATGATTAAAAATATGGAGCAGATTGCTTCATGATCTCCGCGTGATACAGTACAAAATCATAAAAAAATTTCATTACACACACATGCATATGCCTGTCTGTCTGTCTGCTTGCCTGTCTGTCTGTCTGTCTGTCTGTCTGTCTGTATGTATGAATGTATGTATGTATGCATATATATATATATATATATATATATATATATATATATATATATATACACTTGTAGAAACGCGCGTAGCGATGCATTAAATGTTTATAAACTCCATCCAAGGATTATTGTTATTATTGTTATATTTATCCTACATTATATCGATACAGCTTGAAACAACCCCAAAAATCTGGTTCACCAGTCACCATCAATTCATATAAAAGTACACACACTTAAACACGGGTGCATACGAAAACGTTGGTACGTTCCACATCCTCCAGAATACTTCGAACACACATACCTAATCAAAACCGTGACAAGCTATGAAGTCTACATACATAATAGTAATAATACTAGTAATGGTGATAATATTGGTTTCAAGTTTTGGCACAAGGTCAGCAATTTCGGGTAGGGGTGTAAATCCCCAGCGCTCAGGTGCTACTTATTTCTCGACCTCAAAAGAATGAAAGGTCAAATCAACCTCGGCGGCATTTGAACTTCTCCAGGCTTCCGAACAATTTTGCCAGCTCGATGTCTTAAATAGCGATAATGATACATTTGACTTTATGGCGGTGATCTGGCGGAATCGTTAGCACGCCGGGAAAAGTGTAGATGCTGTAGATGCATTATGGTATATGGTCTTATATATTTCTATTGGTTTCAAATTTTGGCGCAAACCCAGCAATTTCGGGGAAGTGATAATTTCTTTGCATCAACCCCAGTATCTAACTGGTACTTATTTTAATTATTCCCCGCAAGGATTAAAGGCGGAATTTGACCACATAAAGAAGGACGAGATGTGCCTAACATCTGGGATACTTGGCTGGTCTAATGTAAAAAGCCGTTCTATATACATTAATCGCAAATTTCCACGGAACCAGTGATATTGACAGCCTCCATCGCAGAAGAGAAAAGGGAAGACTGGGTGCTTAAGATTAGTATAGCAGCAACTCATTTACTTTGATTACATATTCATATTTATCTCAACGATTATATATTCACGTTTATATATTCAGGTTCATTCGTGAACTTGGTTACGTTGGTAAATGTCGAAGTGATTATCTGGAGAAGTTAAGATTTTCAAGCAAGAGAAATAGACCGACTAACTCTAACTTCACATAAAAGAAATATAATACTTACTTCTTAAATCCTCTCTGTAATATACAGCGTAACCTGTGTTGTTACCACTCTTCTTCTGTGCTTGCATCGCACTATATCGATCTTTTGGCCAGATGGCAAATCTCTCTTCGCTGCAATAATAGATTACAACTGATGAATTCAATAAAGTTCGTAATAGCGGAGTACTTTACGGCCATACTTACAACAATTAGTTCTGTTTAATGAAATCATTGAGTTTATCATTTATTCATTGAAATAAGGTAATATATCATTGTCAGTTTGTTATTTACTACATAAGATACAAAAAAATAACTTTTAATTTAGGAAAGTTGTGTCATATTTTTTAGCTCCAGTTCAGCTCGGAGCAAAGCCATTTCTACGACCATCACGGCATATTTCTTTTTCAGACGCATTTTATCTAGATCTACATAATCCAATGATGATAGAGTACTAGTCGAGTGAGATTTGACTCCTATATGACAAGAAACTCTCTACGTGTTTTCGAAGGGAAATAAAATTATTTTAGAAAGCACAATATTCCATCATGCCCAATCTGATCTTCAGTTGGAATTACAAAATCACATATAATTTTTAGCACATACTGAAACACGAAATAGTTGATATATTGTCTCAACTTCTGTCAGCAGATGTATTCTGAGAAAAGCGGGTTGTGAGAAGACTGGAGTTCTTGAATGGAAATTTTAGAAAATATGTCTGATATTATGAAATGCATTTTGACGATCAGCAAAAGAGCCGGTGAATCCTCAGGAGCTTGGATATGTGTTACGCAGTTTGAAGGTTCAGAAATTCATATTAGTAACGGTAGAAAAGACAGAGTGCTGACCACGATGCTGTTAGTCATTAGTTGTACTAATATTTATGCTTTGGAGGGAAAAAGTTTTGATTACCAGTTTCATTTTAATTGTAAATCTAATGGGAAAAGTTTCCGACTTAAAGGTATGGTTTCTTTTAAATTTTAAGTGTATCATATACATATATAAGTATGATGAAAAAAATATTCGTTACACACACATATCTACGCACGTATATACATATATAACACCAAACAAGATGAGGAAATCATCACAATCACCACTATCTCCATCACCATCAACTCCACCACCACCGCCGCCGCCGCCGCCGCCGCCGCCGCCAACGCCGCCGCCACCACCACCACCA
>NC_068988.1:30716676-30717884 GCF_001194135.2 Octopus bimaculoides
CCGCCGCCACCACCACCACCACTACCACTACCACGTTTGTAAAGTTTGTAATTTATTCTTCGGAGATCGATAAAGGAACACTAATTAATAACTGAAATTGATGCACCATAGTTAATTGTACCCTTCTTCCTAAATATGTAACTGTCGACCTAGGTGAGAAATTGTAATTATTATCGTAGAAAAACTGTTGATACCAAAAATAAAAAAAAAACATAACAAGGGGTTAATATACATTATTTACATTATTTACATTATTTACGTTATTTACATTATTTACATTATTTACATTTGACGGATATTTGTCCTCATATTGTTTGTTGTTAACACAACGTTTCGGCTGATATACCCTCCAGCCTTCATCAAGTGTGTTGGGGAAATTTCGAACCTAGGTTCCCCATGACATCTGAAGAAGGCTGGACGGTATATCAGCCAAAACGTTGCGTTAATAACAAACAAGATAAGGACAAATATCCGTCAAATGTAAATAATGTAAATAATGTACATAATTCCTCATCTCTTAAATATAGAACTGTAAGAGGTTAATATGTACTTGAAAAACAAATTGTAGTTTGCTGATGAATTTCCAAACCACGGTGTGGAAATGAGTCTACTACCACTGAACCACGATTTGTAAGTTGTCCCTCTTCCGTCGAAAATTAATGAATGGACATCGGAATTATTTTTTCTCAAAGCTAATTTCACCTGGAAATACAAAATTGAACAAAAGGAAGAAGGAATCAGACAAGATTGAAAGAGAAGGAAGGCGAGAATGAGATGGAGTGAGAAATCAGGAGGGTGAGAGGGAGATAGAGAGAAAAACATGAGGACGGAGAGAGGGAGAGTAAGATGGAATGCGAGAGAGAACAAATGGGGAAAGGTAGTTGTGAGAGACAACTGATAAGAGAAACGCGTGGCGTGAGGCTTAAAAGAGACAGAATTCTGGAGAAAGATGTGAGTGTATTTTTGTGTGCCGCATAAGAAACGGAAGTGAACGACGAAGAAATAAACAAAAATATCTGGAAAGATTATTACTTGCAATGTCTGTTTTTTTTTCCATTTGGTGGAAGATTTACCTCTCCACTTATCTAGTATCGTGAAAGCGGAGGATTGAGTAGATTTAGGAGACATTTTAGATATACCACACACACACACACACACACACACACACACACACACACACACACACACACACACACACACACACACAC
>NC_068988.1:30718160-30725997 GCF_001194135.2 Octopus bimaculoides
ATATAATGTATGTATATATTTTGAAAATGTATTACCTTTTCAATAGGCAAAATGTTCCAGTATCTATATATAGGACTCCTTTTAAACGTGTTAATGTTCATCTCAAATACTTTCTGCCAGCTTGTACCTGCATGTGTAATAAAAGATAATGTTTTAAATGTAAAGCAATAGACAAGAGTTTTAAGTAAACTTTATTCACATTTTAAAGAAATAATATTTCTAGCAGATCGAACGATCGGGAAAGACTGTTTTATGACCCAGTAAAACAAATCGATACAATATTTTATTGAAAGAGTTATGAATAAAGGTTACGGATAAAAAATTCATGAGTCGTTAGTTAAAATACAAAAATGAAAGCAATTCCTATAGGCGCCATCTGCTTGAAAAACAATAGTTCATTTAAAGTTAATATATTTAATGTGGCGGGGATAAACCAGTACATGCTGTCGGGCCCCGCTGCTGATATCGAGGGTTGCTTTCTATGCCTTGACCCGAAATTAAAAAAAGGCAACAATTAAAATGGAAAGACTTTATTTACTCACTGTTCACAGAGTGTCTCATATATGACAAACAGTTGCAATTTATATCTTCAATGTTTTCGTTGTAGAACAATTTAAAAATTTTGCACGGTCCATTACAATAGCTAAAGTAACCACACTCTTCATTCATCATACACCGTGCTGCACATTCTATGACGGATGTCGTATTTTCGGTCGCTACACTTGGAGATGTCAAGCATCTTGATGCGGTTGTTTTTCTAAAAAGTTGTTCGATTTTGTTCGATTCACCAGATTTCAAATTCAATATGACGAGAAAAATAATCGTGAAGACTTGCAGGAGACTGGCAATCATATTATATTGATTTGACGTTTTCATTCCTGAAAAATATACATACATAGATACATAGATACATACACACACACACACACACACACACACACACACACACACACACATACATATAAGATATAAGTTAGAGGTGTTAAAACCATCTAAGGGATAGATGTATCCAGAGGCACTCCTGGTTATTACCTCGGTATGTATGGTCCTTGTTGTAAGGTATACGGTGGTAGGTAATTTAAAAGGTAAAACTGTGGTTTGATATATATAAAGACGATAAGAAAATGGAGAAATAAATGACAATGAGTAAAACAATTCTTTATTTGTTGTAGTTCGTATTTATGCATTATTAGCGATTTAATTTTTACTTTGAGAAAAAAGAATAAAGATATTTTCAGTTGCGGAAAGAGACCTATTAAAATGGGATTGAATGGGGATTCCACAACGTTGATCAGATGGAATTAAATTATTTAAAAAAGACTATGTGAAGCCAACTCTGATTAATTGTTTTCCTTTTCTTATTTGAACATTAATAATGTTGTTTATTCGTTTCGATTTTGTAAATATTATATAATATTCGTAGATAAGTTTTTGATTTATGGGCGGTAGGGAATTAGTTTTGTGTATTGGGGTTTATTCAGTAATAGGGGCTGGTTTCTGTTCTAATTCTTAACCTGCATTATTATGGGTCTGTTTGTGCGTTGTTCGGAGCTTTCTTATGAGGTAAGGATATAATTGATTTTAATAAGGTGTCTGTTGATCGTATGAAGGGTGTGCTTAGTGAGGTTAGTAAAATTGTTGAATGGAAGAAAAACGTTAATAATTATAATGTAGGTTATTTCTAGTACTGTGGAAACTCATCGAATGACTTTTGATTTTACTGAAGGGGAGTCAGAGATATTTCTGGGTTTGATATGGAATATGGAGCAATAGGGTTTGCAGTGTTATTTATAGCTGAATATGGAAATGTTCTGCCTATGAACTTTGTAAGCAGAGCATTAATTTTACGAGGGGTGCTTTTATCAGGTTAGTGTGGCTGAAGGATATATTTAGTGATTAGGTTATTTAGGGTTAATATATTTTAGTTAAATATAAGAGAAAATATATAAATTTTAGATGCTAGCAATAGCCATTTCAAAAATAAAATATCCAATTTGAATGAGTAGAACTTTTAACGTTTATGAGAGAAAAAGACGAAAAAGAAATCGCCCGTTAAACCTAAAATACGTCCAGTTCTAATATTAGCTGCATTCGAATTGCAAAGGTAAGGGATTAACTCTTGACACTTGTCATTTTGATTAAGGGGAGAAAATGGGATCAAAGATTATGGCCCCCAGATAGCAGAAAGGAAGCTAAAGAAGACATGTTTTGATAGAATATAATTAATCCTAATCATAAAGGCAAGGAATGCCAAAAAGGTTTAGCTAAGCGACAAGTAGCACTAAAATTATAAGGGATTAGTCGTGTTAGATTAAAATTTATAGTCATTATGTATAATGAGGAGATAAATAGTGAAAACCCTATATTATTTCTAAAAAATGAAGAAGTTGTTTAGTTACTTGTTTCCGCCATCAGACCGAGGTGATGCTGAGGCACGGATTATTGGTAATGAATTAATTGTTAATGAGAAAGTTTAAAATAATAAGTTAATGAAAAATAAAGGAAAAACAGTGTCAAATTATTAAGTTTAAATTTAAGGAGCAGAAATATAAAGAAGAATTACAATTATCGAATGAAAAAAAAACGTTTATTATATTTTGCTTAATTATGGAGATTTTATTTAATTCATCCTATAATAGATTAGTAAGAATAGATGAGTTAAGAGATGTTAAGTACGAAAATAAGTTCTATAAAATTGTCTCTAATCACACCCAAATTTAAACTCTGAGTATATTGCTTTCCTAAATCTTAAATTTATTCTTTATTTTCCAAAACAACCAAGTATTTTGCATGTTGTGAGGTTCTATTTTCTATTTACAGATGAACTGTTTTCTTGCCATGAGCCATGAAACTTTCGTTGAGGTGACAAGAGCGTCGCTGGGGCATACAATGTATTGTAGCTACTTCCAAATCTGCTGGAGCCCATCTTCCTCCAGGTATAACTATAGCCACTTTGTTTCAGAAAGTCACATAGAAAGAAAGTGTGTGTGTGTGTGAGAGAGAGAGAGAGAGAGAGAGAGAGAGAGAGAGAGAGAGAGAGAGAGAGAGAGAGAGAGAGAAAGAGAGAGAGAAAGAGAAAGAGACAGAGACAGACAGAAGGGGAGGATCTTGCTTCAACATTGTCGCAGTAAATTATCCCGAAACAAGAAATAGCAAAGTCGACTTCGTCAGGATTTGAACTCAGAATTAACAGTGGAAAACATACGTTCTTCAAGAAAAATTACTTGCTAAGGTTCCCTCAACATAATTTCTTACGCATTTTCTACGACTGGATATTGAAGCTATTGCTAAGTCAATGAAATATATGTGTCATATTTTCGTGTTTGTGAAAACCTTCCACAATGTTGGGATCCAGTCCTGGTATAGATAAATAATATTCTTCTTATTGTAGTCCTGGTATAGATAAATAATATTCTTATTATTGTCGTTGGAATTATTTGTAGAATCAAAAAGAAACAAAAAAATGGTTAGAAGCTTTTAAACTGAAACATGAGATAATGAATTGAGTAATATTTTTAAGGTTGTATAAGTTCATAACATGTAGAAAATGTGTTACACTGTTCAGAAGAAATGCTTTCTTCAACTGTTCCCCGCTTCCACAATTTACAGATTAACTATTCCAATTGTTATAGTTGATATAAAAAATTTCGGTTAGTAGGTTTAAGTAATATTAGTTAACTGGAAATGGTGACTTCCCATGTAGGTACAAAATCACTATTTTCAAAGGCAAAAACATATATAATCGATTGCATCGACTTTGTCTATATTACTTGAAATGTTATTATCCTATTAATTACGAAAGGGATAGGCGCACAAAGACTAAATAGTGGAATTTAGTTAGGGATTGTCTTATCCCTTCATTTAATCTCTTCTATCTAGAAATAAAAACAACTTCTATCAGAAACAGAAAACATTACGAGACGGACAGAGACAGACAGCCAAAAAGAAAACTCGGTGGGATTTCAAATCAGAAGGTGAAAGTAGGTAACTGAATACTGAAGATATTTTATTAGTCGATCCATGTCTTTTAGAAATCTACCATTCTCCATTCCACTCTGGAAATGCGAAATGATAATACCAAATCTAATGTAATGAAAGTAGAAATTGGCGACAGTAATTTCCAACATAGAATCCTAGAAACAATTGTTATTATTTCTCTTATTATCATTAATCCACTTACCTTTAATATTCATGACTGTTCCAGAGTTGCTAAGTAAACTTGAAGATAAGCTGAAATTCGACCAAAAAGAGGTTTCACGGGAACCAATATTTTCTGCCTTTTAATGTTTCGTTCTCCAATTTCGATGAGCGGGCTACTTTTCAAATTTCTTTTACCCTGTAATTCTCAATTTACGATCAAACTTCGGAAACTTCACAGTAAATTTCTTTCGCCCTGGTTTCGAAAATGTTGCTATGTTCTTAAAACGAGAGCGTCATATTTATTCTACCCTTTTAAAGAGAGGAAAATTCAATTTACTTTCCCTCAGGTTCTAGAAATTGTCATCAGTCTATTTCACTTTTCTTGAGCACGTTCTTAAGTCTGTGATATTGTTTCTCTTTTCTCTCCAGAGTAGAAGTAAATTTTAATTTTTACTACCAGCGTTGTTAGTTTTTCGTATGAACGTCCACTTCTAACCACCGATCATTGCAAATAAACTAATCGAACTAGACCACATGTATCTATGCCATTGGTGAACAAAAGAATTATATTTCAACTTCGCAATATATTGATCGCTTTCAATTTGTTTAATTTTTAATGGCGTATTGAATAATTTATAATGAAATCAAAAGAGGTGTGTTAAGCAATAACAGTCAGGAAGTTAAGATTCTGATGAAATTGGGTTATGATTAGGGTTTTAATTTAAAGTTCATGTTCATAATGTTCCCCGGAAAAGGCATGAACGTCACAAATTCACATTTTAATTTGCAAACAAACATTTTGACAGCATTTATTTGAATCCTCTCTTGTGCGTTCGGATCTGGCCAAGGTTACATACAAATATACATTCGATCGATAAAGTTATCGAGTATGTACTAAGGCCGATTTTATTCATCTTAATGTGCCCTACAATTTTAAACAGTTCCAAATCAAAAGAAAAACAAAATTGAGAGACAAATAAGAGATGGTTTAGGGTGCAGTGAGAAAATTTAGAGAAATATATCATTGTAACAGAATACACAGAGCTTGAAATCTTATTGTTGCTGTTGTTGCTGTTGTTGTTAAACTACAGGCTTTTATTGAGTAACTTCTTTTATCAATGAAAGTGCAGGCATAGTCCTCCCGTCTCTTTGTTTTTCCTTGAGCAATAAGGACCATATTATACCATAATATTTTATACTAATAAAATGTCTTCTACAATTGGTTAAGTGAGACATGATAAAGTTGTGATTGTAATTTCTAATACTTTTACCAACAACTTAGGGTTAGTCTTTCTCATGAGCATGTAATATAAAAATGTATGAAGAATAAAGGCTCCGGAACTTACTACATGGCTATATTTGAATGCAGTTCGTTGAAGATTATCATACTCAACGTAGCTTCTAAAAATGACTTACCATTAATTGAAACTTCACCTGTAATTGGAAGACAAACCGTATGCCTTAATGTCAATTACTTTACAAGACATGTAAGGGAGAAAAGTATGAAATTATTAGTTTATTTAAGATTTAATTGTATCATGTAGTAAGATGTGTCTGTAGGTGACAACCAGAGCATGTTTCTATATTATTAGAACTCCTCAACATAGCCGAACCTATTAACTGTTCTGTTTTACTCGTTACATTATGTTAACCTTCATGCAATCTGATGCTTTTGGGGCAGAATGTACCCTAGATAAATTTTCCAGTCATGCATCTTTATATATAATCTGTCCCTTTATTTGAAGTGTATCATTTCAGCATTGTAATATGAAGCGTCTTTGAGTTGAGAAACATATGGATCTCTTTATTGATACTGGTTTTGTAGGGAATGCCCAGTTATTACAACGCGCATAATATCTGGTTGTCATAAAGAAGTATTCAGTTATTTTAGAGACTAGCATTAATGATGGTTGTAGTTGCTAAGCTCTAAATAATTCTGAAAGCATACTAAACACTGAGAAGAATTACGTTGTGTGTGCTTAGGTGTACGTTGAAAGCTATTTGGCTAAACTTCCTTGCTGATTGATCGTCCACAGTTGTTCACGAGCAGTGGAAAATTATTGATGAGTGATAGTGTTGTTTGAATAAGATTACGATGACAAGTTTCCATTGGAAAATATTTTGGCAGATATTCATAGCCATATGTTATTGATATGTGTTGTCAGTCGACGTAAACTATGTAAGAGTGGAGCATGGGTCAGTTGAATAAGAATGAATTTCTATTGAAAATTGCAGTGGGGTTAGCATGGTGTGTGTGTATTTAGCTGTGTATGTATATGAATCAATTTATCTAACCATTTATCTTATAATCTGTTCCCTCCTCTCTGTTTTCGGATCTGGAATTAAATGGTGTAGTAGAATGGCAGACTACCCTCTTCGGATTGAGCAGCTGTTTCGTGGATTTTGGCATCTATCCCGTTGAAATATTCTGCACTAGCCAGATTAATTCTGATCTCGACAGACAAATGGAATGCAGCTCTTGATTTTATTTTTCATCTTTTCTTTCTTTTTCCGTTTTTATTCATCTCTTGTTTTCTCGCTCTACTTTTTGAATCAACCCTCTTCCCATTTTTCCTCCATTTTGTTCCTTTCGGGATTTTATCCCTAATTTTGATAACGACTTTACCTAGCATAAAATAATTCAGAAACCAATTGGTCCGGGAAAGAGATAGTAAAAGTTTTTATTTTTCATTTCGTTCTTTCGGGATTTATCTCTAATTTTGTGGTTCTAGAACCTAGCTGTTCTTTCTAGCGTAAGGAATCCCATGAGTGTATTCTCTCATGTATTTAAATATACACTGTACCTTATGAGTAATTCATAGTCTTTGGACTAAACTTTTATACGCTAGGTCACTTGGAGGTGAACATTTTATTAATTTACATTTCCTATTGATATGATTAAGTATACATACATACATACATACATACATACATACATACATATATATATATATATATATATATATATATATATATATATTTGCCGAGCCGCTAATTTACGGGACGTAGACACGCCAACGTCGGTTGTCAAGCGATGGTGGTGGTGGTGGGGGGGACAAACACAGACACACAAATCTCGCAAATGAATGTCATATATGGACGGGGGTAAAATGTGGTTTACCCTCAATTGATACGGCAAATTTCTTATCTGTCGTATATATATACAAATATATGCAGCCCCTTATTCTTTACAGATGCTAAAAAATTATTTTAAACGTTAAGTTTATATTTTGAAATGTAATGAGATAATCATCATCGACATTGTGAGTGCAAATAAACTGTTGGTATAATTCCATATTTAAAAGTTAACTAGATTATAATGCAGGCGGAAAATATGGCTACTTAAGCGTGTAAAATATTTATGCTACAACTGCTTAGAAGAAGATACAAAATATACCTGTAACAAATCAATCAGCAATGGTTATCTATTGATTGTAATTATTAATTTTTTTCATTAGCTTAATATTATTAATTGAGCAGTCTATGTCTCAACGTTTACAGTGTTACGTGGACATTACTTGTTTGAACTTGTTACTCTCATATATTCATGAGCATCTTTCCCTATTCTTTATATTCTCTTTATATGGGAGTTGATCAAGGACGTGTCAGATTTATCATTATTCTTTGTCAAACGATCTTTAATGAAAATTCATGCATATACATATACCTACATACATAGTTACATAGTAAGAAAGGT
>NC_068988.1:30726093-30729047 GCF_001194135.2 Octopus bimaculoides
TATATATATATATATGTAGTCAATTTAGTGACATTTGTACTCGTGCCTTTTAGTTTTTAAATTGCAGATAGCCACATTAATAAGTCATAATTTTCACTTTACCAGTTTAACGAATCAGTAAATTATTCTTGCAGTATTTTTCATAAACTGACAAGGCGAGTTCCATTCAACCCCAGGCAATGGAGGAAACGTCACTGATGAGGATTAACTCTATCCGAAAACTTGAAGATTTGACACTCCCCGCTTACTTGAAGGAAGGTTGGTTTCGCTTCACAGTCAGTAGATAAGTACTTTTCCGTGGCTGATTAGCACCCTTAGTCGCTTTTGTAGCTTTTATACATACCATTTAAAACATCCTTGTAAGCTGCTCTCGAGTTTAAAACGATGTTTTAAATGATTAAGTAATAGATTATTATGAATGTGTAGAGAAGTCCGCTAACTTAACGCTGCCTCCAGCATTATGAGTTTTAAAACAGACATGCAACTCCAAAAAGTTTTGCCAGATATATTTTTATTTACTAAAATTATTACATCTTAATGGAACAGAAATGGCTAGAAAATATTCAAAATATTCATATGTGTCTCAACAAACTCAGCGAGTTGAAAATACAATTTCTGAAACAATTTTAATAAAATGTCTTTGGAAAATAAATCATTCACTTAAGTTTACGAATATGAAAGAATGTGTAATTTAATTTATGGATAACCAAGATTCAACTAAGTAATGTGGATGTGTGCATACGTACGTAGATTGAATGATATGCACCGATGGAATAGTAGACAAAGAAAAAGTTCACTGGTTTGCTTACAGCTAGCATGTAAGAAAGGCAGACGATAAATTTAGTCGTTTAGAATGTAACAAAAGAGTAAAAATAGCGTTTAAAAATGAGAGCAAAAATACGGTGCGTGTGAACAAGAACTTTATTTAAAATTCCTGTTTGGATTATAATATTCAAAAGAAAAAAAAATATGCAAATGCAGTTATGCAAATGCAGTTATATAACAAAACTTCACTGCTCCAAAGTGTTTTTTGTCGTCAAACATAATTGATATACATAATTGTCCAAAACAGAAATGTGTAGCTCGTCTTCGAATGATCAACGAGAAAAATTTAGTAAACAACATCATATCACACACATGAGAGGAATAAAGTTTACAACAAAAATCGAAGCAATGGAATATGGTAGGAATTAGTGGTTTGCTTAATTATTTGAAGTACTAGTTTTCGAAAAGTGAAAGTCGTGAGTGGGACGGTGAATAGGATGATTTCAAGCATAGCCATGTAGCTATAGAATGAAAAGGAATGTGTAGAGCTAACAAGTGTTAGTAGTATAGTAGAGTCGATTTACATGACTTATTTATTACAAAAATTATTATTCTAATATAAAAATATTACCATTTACCAAAACATTTCGTCTTGGGTCTGGTGACGTGGCGTGAAAGATCATATAGAAAATGTGCAACAAAATATCCTGATATTTAATAATATATATGATTATTACAAAATAAAATAAAAGTGAATCTAACTATATTTTTAATGTCTGATAAAACTCTGAAGCGATAAAATATATTTTCAGTCGACAGAATTATTTCAGATTAAATCACTTTGAGAATGTGTGTTCTAGTGGTTTCCGTCTCTGGACTGTAGCCATGATAGGATGGCGCCTACAAGTGTTAGTCGATGTCGTCGATTTCAGCGAGACACCCATTTTGTCATTCTCTGTTTGTGAAATACTTAAGTGATTGAGCATAAGGGACACAAAATAAAGATCAATAGATTTTAAACCTGCGAAAATCTAGTTATATACTTGCATATGAACATGTAAACACATATATAAGCATGCTTACATTTACACCCACAAACCCACACTCATACACATGCGTATACATAGTACATGCATATCAATATATACATGTACGCATGTCACATACCTGTATATATATATATATATATATATCTATATATATATATATATATATATATATATATATATATATATATGTGTGTGTGTGTGTGTGTGTGTGTATATATATATGTATATATATATTTATTTATGTACATACATACACATATATAAACATATTACATGCATACTTATATATATACATTACACAAACATACATATACATATATATGTATATATATATGTGTGTGTGCGTGTGTGTGCACAAAAATACCGGTATGTACGCGCACTCACATGTTTGTGTGTGTGTGTGTGGGTGTGTGTGTGTATGTTTCCAGCACGAGTACGTATATGGGTATATATGCGAACGACCATGTATGTGTACGTATAGGCCGATTCTTAAAGCTCAGTTAAGGACAATCGGATGTGTAACCAGCCATGAAGAACAAATGCCCAGCACGAAGAAAGCAAGTGTCAATCCCTTTAGAACAGCAACCGCTGTAGTAGTAACAGAATCACTATCCCACTGCATCTACATTCGAAGCAATTTGCCAATGGTCCTTCAGTAACAACACACCTTGATAAACTCAATGACTCCTACTAAATTCACTCCACGAGAGACGGAGAATTTTCTCTTGAAGCCGAGAATTTGAACTTACGGGGACGATATTTACACATCGCCTGGGCAAACACAATGCAGGGAAGCGATTGCATAATCAAGTACGTGTACGCATGGAGAATTAGGTTGCGTAGAAACAATTGTAGTGATTGAAAAATAAATGTCCAACCGTACTCCTTGTTGTTGACTTTAAAAATGTTTGGAATTATTTATTCCCAAACGACAAATGCTCAAACACAAACCTGGAATTACATATAATACTGCTACCGGATAGCACAGGGTGAAATCTGAAGGTGGACGAGCTTTATACTACATTGTACTACGTTCTTAACAGAATATACCATAACTATATAAATACACCGCGCGCGCACACACACACACACACACACACACACACACACACACACACACACACACACACACACACACAC
>NC_068988.1:30730137-30730574 GCF_001194135.2 Octopus bimaculoides
TATATATATATGTATATATATCTGTATATATATATAATTGTTAAAGAAGACAACAAATGTTAAGGCAAGACAAAACATCTCAAGTCATATACGTGATTATTATTCAAAAATTCAGTCTTGCAGCTGTTTTAGGATTTCCCAGAGGACGAGATATTCCGTCATCGGAGCTATCCCAGAAACAACTACAAGTCTTTGAAATTTTCCTATAATAATAATGCATATAACTTGAGATATTTGTGTTGCCTTAACGTCTGTTGTTGTCTTTAACAATTATATATCTGCTATATCGGAAGTCTACAAAGGCTCCATAGCTTCTGTCTCAGCTATATCCTTGAAGCCCTGGTAATCCGTTACATAACTTATTCAGCGTACCTAGTCGTTTAGATCACCTGTGAATTCATGTTTGTATATATATATATATATATATATATATATAT
>NC_068988.1:30730584-30736623 GCF_001194135.2 Octopus bimaculoides
ATATATATATATATATATATATATATACATTCAAACACACATATACATATTTAAGTGTAAGTATAAAGATGTTATTTTTTATTTCTATAAATGTATGTATATAGGCAACTCATGCACGCACTCACACATATCTAAGTATACATTGGTATACATAATTTGAAGTATAATCTAAATTCTACTGCAATAAGATGTAGATAACCATAGCATCTACAAAAAATCTTGCGTCCCGATCTGAAATAAAGAAAAAGTCATTACAAATCAAGTGAAATAAAGAGCATGGTCAAATATAAAACTGACATTGCCATTTAGATGAAAAATACATACAGATTACCGAAAATGAATATTTGAAGTGTAAAATTATATAAGAATCAAAACAGACGTAATGAAACATTTTTAATATGCAAATGTAATTAATCGAACGTGTCTGATTATCAGGAAATATAGCCTTAGATTTATTAGTTTCGCCTTCGATATCTTTCAACCAACAAGCAAAATTTACCTCATTGCATATTGGGGGACTGATTTCGAAGGTGATTTCACAATTATAATACATTTTAAAGGAAAATCATTAACAATGATTAATATGAAATCCAGAATTTGTCACTCTGTAATATTTAAGTTTTATGTTAAACGACTTCAGTTCGGATTAGAATTTCTATCGAATTTTGCTATGCAGTTCAGATCTGATCTCCGTGGATCTTAAAACGTATTTTGAGACCTCCATTAGACTTGTAGCACTTACGGCATACATAGTACTAAAAGGTGTGCACAGACACATAGGCCGGATAGTTAGTGAAGGTTCGTTTTTCATGGGTCCGCAAAGGAGATTTGTGCCCAGCAAAAGAAAGGTATGGTCTGTCATCAACTGTGCGCACAAAATCTTCCATTGTGATTCACCTTCTCGATGGTAACTTTCTTCTTTAAATGTGTCTTCAGTCTTGCATGCATTATCCCGGCTTCTTCAAGCGCTTTCACTCCACTCCACATTTCTGTTAGCCATCCGGCTCAATCCGAAGCAAGCGTTTCTGTATCTTCTGGATCCATTCCAAGTGACTTCATGGTAGTCCTTATGCGGACCTTAAATATCTTTTTAGGTTTACACCGAAAGCGTTTCCCCTCTGCAAGGTTGTCATAAAACAGTTGTTTGGATGTAACTTTCATCTGCCATTCGAACAATATGGCCGGACTCTCTCACTTGGTTTTTCAGAATCATTGCTTTAATTGAAGTGATGCCTGTAGTTGCAGGGACATCTGTTTTTGGAGTAAAAGAACTCCATTTAATGTTTAAAATGGGATGAAGTTATTTTGGTGGAATTATTCTAACAATTTGAAATGAACACTCTGCCTCTTTCTGTGGCTTAAGGGCTCTAACTAGGATGCTCTTAATATTGGGTGCACAGCTAAGCGAAACTCTAACATTGTGCCTGTTGAAAATGGTCTCATATCTATGGGGTTAGTAAAATGATTATCTACTAATTTAAAGAATATTCTGCCCACGTGTTTTTGTGTTAAGAATGAAGGGTAGGGTAAACCAAATGGTATTTCTGCTACGCTTCCTTTTGCTGCTGTTGGGTTCCGGCATGTAGGAGATGTGGTCTCTAAATCCGCTGGTAGCATTGTCTCGTTATATTACGGGGCAGCTGCGTCGAAAATCTCTTGGTTGGAAGAAATGTTCGTGGTCCTCTTACTAACACATTTTACCAGGTTTTTGGATACGATGGGTGGGTGGCAGAAGGCTGTGATGATGTACTTTAGCTTCTCGTTTGGTTTGCAGCAGGGCCTGTATTTACTGGAGCCCAAGTCGAGCGAAACGTCTAAGAAGTCCGCAGTTGTGAGGTTGGTCTTTATAGTGATTTTCAAACCCGTGGAGGTAAGCGTGCTGCTTAGATCTTTCCTAAGATTTGTCTAGTGTATGTCCGTTTGTACCCATAGCGATGGCCAGGGCATCATCTCTGTAGAGGCCAAAGAGGACAGAGGGGAACTTTTTCCTAAGGGTATCGAGGATATACAACCTGATGAGGTCGCTTACGTTAATACTGTCGAAGGCTTCCATCAAGACGTCAAAGGAGGCTGTAGTGTCAGATTGCTTGACACATGCCAAACCTTTGTTGAACAGCATTGTCTTTATGACATGCATAATGACTTATATGTTTCAGTGGCTAAGGTCAGTGAAGCCCCTAGCGAAGGAAAGCGCCTTGGACAGTAATCTTTTTGACACAGACGAGGAAAAGTTGACTTGCTCTGCCTCTTCCCTTGTTGATGTTAAACCATACGGTGTCTTTATTGGTTCTGAGCCACAGGGAAAGGCTGCTGGCCATTATTATGTCGTTATTGATATCTCTCAATATGTGCTTGTTCGACACCGATCTCGGAGTTGGCCGGATTGATCAGGTGACATTTAGGGTTTGAGGCAAAGTTCAGTTCACGATCTTTAATGGCTTGGATCTCTTCCCTATACGCTATCTCTAGTTCGTTAGTTATTATTTTTTTTGGGCTTCACTGTTGATGTCGTTATATGTGTATGGGAAAGCGCACCTGTAATTTTGTGGGATATTATTTTCTATTAGTCTATGGTAATCAAGTGCGCCTATTCAATATGTTTTTAGTCTTATGAGAGAAGACTGGGGACCTATCTAAGTTTTTTAACAATCCTAATGTCCACCCGGAGATTGTATTGGAAGGAGAAAGAGGTCTTACAGAATTTCAGCTTGAGAATGATGCCAAGTAGGTCTGCTTTGAAAGGTTCGTGGTCCTTGATTTTGGGTGGGTGTTTCCTAGATCTGATTCCATGTTTACTGTACTCTAGGGATGGTACGATCAGGTGGTGGTCGAATGCTTTCCACTCCACACACCTAATCATGTCCATTATCTTTTCCAGCAGCATGAACGGGGTGGGTATATTCTTAGTGGAGCAGCCGAGGTCAAACCGTTCCATATTTTAGTGGAGTAGACGAGATTAAATCGTTACATATGTATGCGAGATTCGTGGTTTCTTCGGCTACTCCATTAAAAATGAGGACATCATAGAAAAGTCATGTAGAGTCAGAAAGATTAGCCGTCCTGCAGATATGAATAATCAGCAAGAAAGTGAATATCTCTACGGAAGCAGCAGCTCCTCTACTTTCATTATCAAAATCAAACTTATATCAATAATGATTGGCGCTTATTGTTCTTTTAGTAAATGTCGGGGCAGCAATCTAGGAAAAAGAGAAAAATAAACACTGACAAACATTAATTTTAGATTACACGAAAACGAAATTTAATACTTACCCTTGATGTTCTCTCTGTAAAAAATGCGATAATTGTTATTGTCTTCCCCCTTCTTTGCTCTCATTGCAGAATGATAATTATATGGTCGGATGGTGATAGACTCGTCACTGCAAATAATATATTACAACTAATGGATTCAATAACGTTCATCATAATGTAATACTTTACGACTGTATTTACAACAATCAGTTCTGTTTAATGAGTTTATATTTCATCTTTGAAATTATTGAGTGTGTTTTCTTAGTTTGTTATTTATAACATAAAAAGTAAACATGAACTGTAATTTGGATAAATCAGATTTAAAAAGGAGTGTCAGATGAGATTGAAACGAAAGTTTTAGGAAATGTAACTGATACGGATGAAAATAAAAATGGCTGCCAGAAGCAGTTTTGAATATGTGCATTGGCTGTAGATAAGAGCTTGCTTTTTACCAGTTTGAAGAACCGTAAATTCACTATCGTAACGGAAGAAGAGATAGACAGAGTAGAGACTGTGAGGTTATTGGTCATTAGTTGTACTAATGTGCACGTGTTTGTAGTATTTGAATGGACAAGACTGGCTATCATTCACCTTTCAGTTGTAAATCCAACGGTATATTTCCCACTTAAAGCTACGGTTTCCTACTTCTTTCTGTAAACTGAAAAAAAATATTTATATACACATAATCATGATGGAAGAGTACTCCAACTGGCACGGGAGCAGAATTGCATTTTAGACGCATGGCAGAAATATGTAGGGTTAGCGCATTGGAGGAGAGTGCCAGGCGCCTCGAAAACCTGTTCTGAGAGTGCCAAACGCCTCGAAAACCTGTTTTGACAGGTAACGACTAAGTTTTCTCGATGCACCTGCGTTGACGAGAAGCAAGCATTGCGGTTCATCCAAATCGTACCTAGATGAATATTTGTTGGAGCAGCAGATAACGATAATATAGGATAATACAGTTCTATACTTAAGAGATGGGGAATTATGTTCATTATTTACATTGTTTACGTTTGACGGATATTTGTCCTCATCTTGCTTGTTGTTAATACAACATTTCATCCTTCATCAGGTGTCTTGGGGGAAATTTCGAACCTGGATTCTCATTCCTAAGGTGTTTTTTATTGTTATGTTGTTATTATTATTATTATTATTATTGTTGTTGTTGTTGTTGTTGTTATTATTATTATTATTATTATTATTATTATTATTATTATTATGATTGTTATTATTATTATTATTATTATTGTTCAGTAGTTTTATTTTTATAACGTGCTTTCACTTCACTACCGAGCATTATTATTATTATTATTATTATTATTATTATTATTATTATTATTATTATTATTATTATTATTATTATTATTATTATTATTCAGGTCCCTGACTGGAATCGAACTCGGAATCTTGGGGTTAGTTGCCCGCGCTCTTAACCACTACGCCATATGCCCGTAGGATGTTCACATTTCAAAATGGCTGGTCACACAGATCATAAATTTGATGTCCGTTTGATCGACCTAGTGAATACTCGATTGCTGGCGAGCGAATGTCGTTTCTGGTGAACAAAACTAGAAGGACCCTATCAGTAAATATGCTAAGGAACAACTGATGGGAAAAATTACCACTCATGTTCTTTAGTGAGCCCTTATGACTAATAATGAAAAAAATTATTATTAGAATTCTTATAATCATCATTGTCATTATCATCGTCAATTAAAATGACTAAAGGCAGAATCGACAAGGTTGCAAATAATACGCCATTCTGGAGTTATTTTTGTTCATTAATATTTTGAGTGTGAATCTCACCACAATCTATTCTGATATTTATTTTGCGGCTCGATAAATTAATACTCGTTAATTATTGAGATGGATGTATCATAGTTAACTGTGATGTATTTTCGAAATATTTAAGTTTTTGCTCATATGAGAAATCGTAATTATTAGCATTGAGAAACCATAAATGTGAATAAAAAACAAGTGGTTAATATATACTTATAATTAAACTCGTAGTTTCCTCGGTAATTTCCGAACCACGGCGGCGATGAAATGAGTTTACTCTCCTGGAACCACGATATGTAATTTGTTCCTCTTCCATCGAAAATTAATGAGTGAATGTCAGCATTATGTTTTCTCAACACAAGTTTCACCTGCAAAAAACAAAATTAAATAAATTGAAGTAGAAACCTGAGAGAGAGAAAGAGTGAGAGAGAGAATATGTGTGTGTATGTGTGTGTGTGAGAGAGAGAGAGATAGAGAAGACGAGAATGTGAGAGAATGAGAAAGCAGGAGGTCGAGAGGGAGACAGAGAGGAAAGGGTATGCGGACAGAGAAAATGAGGAATGGGGAGCGAGAGATGATGATTGGGAGAAAGGAAATGAGGAAAAACAGTTGAGAGAAAGAAATGATGAGGGTGAAATGGTGAGAGAAAAGTGTAGGGTGAGCTTAAAAAAAGATAGGATTCTGATGAAAGATGTACGTGGAACATTTTGTACGTTACAGGATATAGAACAGGACGGTGAAGTAATATCAACTAAACATTAACTGTGTAAATTTCGTTGCATATGTAGGAGAGATACTTTATCTTAGTTCTTTACTCTTTTACTCTATTACATGTTTCAGTCATTTGACTGTGGCCATGCTGGAGCACCGCCTTTAGTCGAGCAAATCGACCCCAGGACTTATTCTTTGTAAGCCTAGTACTTATTCTATCGGTCTCTTTTGCCGAACCGCTACGTTACGAGGACATAAACACACCAGTATCGGTTGTCAAGCGATGTTGGGGGGGGGGGG
>NC_068988.1:30736633-30738106 GCF_001194135.2 Octopus bimaculoides
TGCCGAACCGCTACGTTACGAGGACATAAACACACCAGTATCGGTTGTCAAGCGATGTTGGGGGGGGGGGACAAACATGGACACACAAACATGCACATACACACACATTCATATATATACATATATACGACGGCCTTCTTTCAGTTTCCGTCTACCAAATCCACTCATAAGGCTTTGATCGGCCCGAGGCTATAGTAGAAGACACTTGCCCAAGGTGCCACATAGTGGAACTGAACCCGGAACCATGTGGTTCGTAAGCAAGCTACTTACCACATAGCCACAACCTTTAACAGATTAATGACAGACGGGTATGAAAATAAAATATTGGGTAATTTTACTTGCAATGTCATTGCTTTCTACCTAGCAGAAGATTTAACTCTTCACTTATCTGATAACTTCAAAGCGGAGAACCGAGCAGATGGCATGGTTTCTACAGCTGGTTGTCCTAATGCCCTTCCTAACGCTAATCACTTTACAAAGTGTACAGGGTCCTGTTACGCAGTATCGGTACGGTACGGGTGCTTTTTACGTTGCACCAGCACTTACGAGCCAGAAAGATTACAGATGCTCAGCTGGAGAAGGTTGCAATGAACGGGCATGCACACAAGAACAACAACGTTTTTACTTACCTTGAAGTATCTTTTCAAGTATAGCAAACCATCAGGAGTCTCGGTCCCCCTGCTATCCCCTCTGTGACTCCCAACGTTTGTAGATCCTTTCCCACCATTTCGTCCCACATCTTGGATCTAGCCCTCTAGAATTTGAGATCGGCATCTCTTGATGCAACACTCCTCATTCATACGCATTACATTGCTATAGCGATACAGTCTTCTCTCTTGCGCACTACATTTGTTGTTATCTATATCTAGTTCCTCTCTCAAAACACTCACAATCTGTCGTATATGCATACTAACATTATCCATCCTGCGAAGCATACTGGCTTCATTTCTTTCAAGCCTTCGCAGTAGTGATAGCCCATGATTTACTGCTATATAACATAGCTGTCCGTACATAGGCATCGTACAATCTGCCTCAATCTCTGAGGGAGAGCCTCAGAGGTGGTAGTTCTCTGAACTTCGCTCAGCCTATTCGTATTCTAGCAGTCATGCTTTCGGAACAAGCACACCTACTATTAATTTGGTCACTTAAGTAACAGAAACTGCCTACTCCTTCTACGGAACACTTTTGACATACGAGGGATTCTATTTTTTGTACATTCCTGGTATTTAATATACTTGTACATCAGTCACATGTAAAGACTACTTTCTCCGCTTGTCGTCCAATGTTACAGCTGTACCTCTTATGCTTCCATAGCTTGCACTGGGTACGCCTGATGGAGTTTCTCCGATACCTTTTCTACATATCAGACAGGGCTACCTCCATGAAGGTACCTGCGTTTTGTCTTTTATCCTACTTATCAATACGATAATAATGATGATGAGGATGATGTTAATAACAACAACAACAACAACA
>NC_068988.1:30740706-30744013 GCF_001194135.2 Octopus bimaculoides
AGTTATTTAAGAGGGCTGGTGTCGTTTGGCCTGGAGGCGGAAATATCACATACATAAAATATACAGTTCACACAATCTTATTAGCAGAATTGGAGAGGTAACTTCGGAGATCACAGGCTGTCGTAGTCGGAAAGTGAGAGGGAGGGTCAGTTGATAAATTACAAGAAGACAAAGTGTATGGCGGCTCATCGTTAAACTACTTTGGGACTGTGATAACAGAAGATACAAGATATATGAATGAGATCGAAAGACGAACAGTGCTGGTAAAATTTGGAACTGTTTCAGAAAGCATAGAACATAATTGTGGCAGGACATGATCGTTTATGTTGTACATTCGCCAGACACTTCCTTGAAGAAGAGGAATACACTTCTTTGAAGAAGAGGAATAAATTTCCTTGAAGAAGTGTATGAAATATTGTCATTGTTTAAATTTTGTAAAAAATACATATATGTTTTAATTCTTACACTTTTGAAGATTTTATCCTTGTAGGAAGGGATTAATTCAATGTTACACTTCTGTATTCGTGATCTAATGAAAAATATGTGATAAGATTCATCGACTACCAAACTAATTTTGCTCTAACAAGGGCAGGTAGTTCCTCCTGCCTTACGGTGGATGCATTGGCTATTTTTGCATTTTAAAAAAAATGTATTAGCCATGGCTTTACTGTTCATATGATCAGATTCTCTTCTTACTGTATAGCTGTAATATTCTCATAACTCTTCTTGTCAGCTCTTCTTATATTATATAGCTCATTTATTTCTTGATTCTATAATAAAATTAGTATTGCATTAATATTCACTATCATATAGGAAATGATTTTTCATAATCAATTTTCGCACTTTCTTTTTTTTGGTGCGTTCGTATTATGCACTTTGTTTCAATATGAAAATTTTATATACATTAAAGATGTAGGTTCTTATATTTTTTACAATTATAAATACATTTCTCATTATCCTAAAAACTTATTAATTTTAAAGTAAATAGACATACAGGTAGGTTTCATTTAATTGACACAAAAGAAGCAGTCATTTATTTCTACTAAATATCGCTTGCATGTTTTATCTTTCAATGGGCAGACCAGGAAGTTCCTAGCAATGCTGTTCAGAAAAAGCAAAAGGGCAGATACCTCCCCGTGCCTTACGATGGATGCATTCACTATTTTCACATTTTTCAAATCATTTTTATATTAGCCGATGCAACGAAACCCTGTCCAGATAACTTTTTCTTATTATTATGAATTAAGACAAAAATGTGAAAATTAAAATAAAACACAATAAAATATTCTTATTTTAATTCAATCATCAACAATGAAATATAATTCAAATATTTTTTTAACAAAAGAATATTTATTAGTTTTATTGCATTGCCTGGAAAAAAGTTTATTACAATGAAAAATGCGGATGTATGCATGTCAGTATTCTTAAGTATTTACTCTTGGAAACGTACAGACCAGTAGTATTTGCCTAATTCGTCAACTCTGAAGGAAACTAAAATGTACTTAAAATTAATATTCTACTGTACTTAAAATATTGCAACCGAAAATAACATTTATAAAGTTAAAATACATTATATTAGGTAAATTTGAGATACTTTATTTTATTTATTATGAGAATCTAAAAAAAAAACACATCTTTTAAAACATTGTAAAAAAAATCCAAAATAAATTCAAACAGAAAAGTTTTTTAAAATCATATATTTTCAAATCATTTTATTTCGTTGTATCAAATACAAACAATAAAATATGAAGTTGTAAATAATATTGCACAACATTATTTTTCACTTGAATTGAGATCCAATTACAAAAAAATATAAAAAGATTAATCGCAGTATAATGGTCATCAAATGGTTTGAAATCAACTGTATGCTCAGTCAATTCTTCTGCATTAAAAAATCTGACAAACAAATATTAAGTAAAATTTATTAGCATTGTTGTAATCTGTTCTACGTTTTCTATTTGGTTGTCTTCAGCTTATTCTGTAGTTGCTAATGTATTCACCCAGAAATATTTTCAAATTGAAACAATGTGTTCAGAGTGACATGAATGCGCCTTCCCTTAAAAACAAAATTCTTTCTTACTTGCTGTTGATAAAATGATTAGCGTCATCAAAATACATTTGTGGAGAAATTTTAAAACATCAATTCCAAAACATTTCTGTTAGATTATCGTTTATTTTACTGGACTCGCTTACGATTACAAATAAACAACTGAGAGTAATCTCTCTTCGACAATAAAAATAAGCGTAGGAAACATGAGCATAGTCGGAAAAAAATCCAATTCTTTTTTATCTAAAAATTTTTATGTCATATATAGGGATGACAAGAATTGAATCTCTTATCTATTTCTTTTTAACTAATCTAAAAACAATCAGATATATAACTTAAGGTCATAGTGGAGGAAAGCAAACGTCTTGTATCAACATAGCAAGAACGTTTGAATAAAATAAAATGTATGTGAGAGTGAGTGACATAGCTTCCAGAAGACAAGCTATCCACTAGATAAAATCTGGAAAAAATCCAGGCTTTTATAGATTCCAATGGAAGTTTCTAGAAGCGTTCCGAAATACATTTTAGAACAATTCTGGCTAAAATCTAGAATCATTTCGGCTGAAATCTGTTCAACCAATAAGAGGACTTGTTTTAAATTGGCTTAAAACAAAGCTGCCAAAACAAAAGCACTCAATACAGCATTAATACAGTAGAATTAGCCTAATTCGTCTTTGGCTAATTCGTTCCTTCACCTAATTCCTCACTTTCAATTTTTTCCTAGGGTGGACTAATTAGTAGAATTTTACTGCAGTTTTTTAAGATTAATTTTATTTTATTTCATTTTTAAAATACTGCTTTTTTCAAAAATAAGCCCATGGGCTTAACTACAGGCTTTAATAATTTTGCAAAAATAATTTTTTTCTGAAAATTATAAAAATATTACTGGGGCTACTCATAAAATGACAATCGGAATATAAACACATAAGCTTAAAATCGGATGAGATTATTTTTGAAAAAACCCAGTAATATGTTTATAATTTTTGTTTTAATAAAATGTAGTAAATTTTTAAAATGTTATTCTCAGCTGCAATATTTTAAGTATAGTAGAATTTTAATTTTATGTACTTTTTAGTTTCCTTTAGAGGTAATAAAATAGGGAAATTGTACTGTATAAATCTTGTTCTGTACTTTTCCAGATGTAATAACTTAAGAATATTAACATACATGCACCCGCAGTTTTCATTGTAATATATATTAGACATATTTGCACGATTATACTTACACTTGCAAACATACCTATGTAAGTATATATATGTA
>NC_068988.1:30744247-30745078 GCF_001194135.2 Octopus bimaculoides
TATATATATATATATATATATATATATATATATATATATTACAACACAGCACATTATGCTAATGAAATTACAAACGAATGAAAGAAAAATGTGATTTACATACCGCCTCCGTTGAGCAAAATATACGATGAACAGTCGCAGTTATTACCACTAAGATCTCTCAGGTAAAACGATCGATGCATGCGACATGTGCCATTGCAATAGCTAAAATATCCACAACCATCGGATGATGTACACAGAGACGCACATTGGACACGAGATGACGTCTCCTCAATTGGTTTAAATGGGTTAGATAAGCATTGTGATTTAGGAAGTCTTTTGAAATTATTTTCTTTATACTCAGTATTCCCATTAATCGGAGACAAGAAAAGTACGAGTATCAAAGGTGAACAGAATTTCAGAATGAAATGATTTTCAACAGACGTTGCCATTCCTGGAAATATTATATAAATATATCGTTAGATTTATAAATAGATACATGCGCATACAGACACCCCTGTATATATATGGAGAATAATAAAAAACGTTAAAAAAACAGTTTGAGTATTAAAATGCATATATACATTCGTTGATGATAAAATATATTTAAAGTATAAAGCTTTGTATGAACTTTGTAGTGTTACATACTGATTATCACACATTCTCTGATAATAAGATGAAAATGTTAAAAACAGTGTATGAAAATACACATATGGAAAAATACTTATACATATTTTTGATAATCGAATAAAGTTGAGGAGGAACTGACCTGGCTTTTTTCTCTTGTGTATATTGAGGGAATGTTTTGCTGTCTTAAGAGACAGTATGACTAGCTAGCTGGGGTGGGAGGAA
>NC_068988.1:30745324-30745803 GCF_001194135.2 Octopus bimaculoides
GTTTGTGTGTTTTTTGTGTCGGTGGGGATGTTAGGTGTGTGTACGTGAGAGTGTGCGTATATCTCTTTGTCTGAGTATGTATGTGTTGTTTTGATCGTCCTTGTGGTGTGTGTGTGTGAGAGCAACCGTATGTATGTGTGAGGGTGTGTACGTATGTGTGTGTATGTATGTGTGCATCTGTGTGTATGCGTCGGAGTGAGTGTGGGAGTGTGTGTGTCTCTCTGTCTGAGTGGGTGTGTTGTTTTAAATATCCTTGTGGTGTATGTGTGTGTGTGTAAGCAACCGTATGTGTGTGTGATGGTTCATATGTATGTGTATGTCTGCATGTGTGTGTGTGTGGTATGTGTATATGAGTATGTGTGTGTTTTATCTATGGTAGGATGGTGTGTGTATGTGTGTACACGTTTGTGTGAGTGTGTATGTGTGTGATTAATATTTGTTAGGGTGTTGTGTGTGCGCATGTGTGTGTATGTGTATAT
>NC_068988.1:30748271-30749312 GCF_001194135.2 Octopus bimaculoides
TATGTGTGTAAGTGTGTTCGTGTCGGAGGTTTGCATTGTATTGGTGTGTGTGTGATTTTGCGTTTCTGTGTGTCTTTGTTTTGGGCGTGCACCTGGGGAGGGGGCTTATGTTAGAGTATGTTGAGCTGTGGTCTGTATTTTTGAATAAGATTATTTTCTCTATTTATTCGTGTTTGGTCAGAAAAAACACATGCATATATACACTTACAATACAATTGTAGCAACCACAACCAACACCCATACACACATACGTAAACAGGTACATGCACACACCTACACACCACTCCGGCAACCACAAATCATATTCACACACGCATATTTGCATACATGTGTTTTTTCTGACTAAACACGAATAAATAGAGAAAATAATCTTATTCAAAAATACACGCACATGCGCACACACAACACCCTAACAAATATTAATCACACACATACACACTCACACAAACGTGCACACACATACACACACCATCCTACCATAGCTAAAACACACACATACTCATATACACATGCCACACACGCACACATACAGACATACACATACATATGGACCATCACACACATACGGTTGCTTACACACACACACACACACCACAAGGATATTTAAAACGACACACCCACTCAGACAGTGAGACACACACACACTCCCACACTCACACACTCCCACATTCACACAAAACACTCCCACGTACACACACAGATGCACACATACATACACATACAGACGCACACGTATGCACACACCCTCACACATACATACGGCTGCTCTCTCTCTCACACACACACCACAAGGACGATTAAAACAACACATACATACTCAGAAAAATAGATATACGCACACTCTCACGTACACACACCTAACATCCCCACCCACACAAAAAACACACAAACACACATTCACACGCACTCACAAACGCACTCACGCACACACACGAACAAACACATATACACATACACACACATGCGCACACACAACACCCTAACAAATATTAATCACACACATACACACTCACACAAACGTGTACACACATACACACACCA
>NC_068988.1:30749851-30750796 GCF_001194135.2 Octopus bimaculoides
ATATGTATGTATATATATGTTTGATTATATATATATATATATATATATATAAACATATAGAGAATAGAAAGCGAGTCATAGTCATAATTGGGAAAGAAAGCAAATTATGTTGGATCGTAGATACAGCATGCCCAACTCACATCAAGGTATGTGATAAGGAAGAAAGAAAAATCGGGAGATATGATTGGTTAGCTTGGGAGGTAAAGCAGTCGTGGTCGCTGAAAAAGGTGGTAGTGGTATCAATAATCGTCGGAGCCCTGGGAACAGTGAGTAAAAATCTCGAGAAGTACATGGAACAAATAGGGGCTGCAATAAGGGTGGAGCACCTGCAGAAAGGAGCACTGCTTGGAACCGCTCGAATACTCCGGAACGTGCTCGAATACTCCGGAACCGCTCGAATCCTCTGGAACGTGCTCGAAACATAAAAGGTGTTACCTTAGTTCACTGGTAGTGAACAGCTGACACCGTAGTCCATCTCCAGCATCAGAGGCGGTGTAAAGGCAATAACAATAATAACAACAACAACATACTTATATACTTGGCTTATCCCAGATATCACTCTTGAACTTTCCGCATGCTTCTGAAATAGGCTCCTCATTTTCAGCAGTTTCTTCTACACTATTTGTTTGGCGATAAAATCTATGGTCTATCTGAATCAAACTTCTCTGTTGATAATGATCAATTCTTTTCTGATATCAGAAAAGCTTACCTGCTTTTGCTATGTTACTATGTTTAGTCTCTTTCATGACTATCCCAAATTCTTTCCCTCTGACTAAGTATTTTTCCTCAAGAGAATCTTTGAATCTTGTATTTCCTAATTTGTTTCCAGGCATCTTATTCTACTCAGAACTTGCTTTAAAGTCTTCACTTTAATTTCTAATCTCTCTCTCTCCCTCTCTCTCTCTCTCTCTTTCTCTTTCTCTCTCTTTCTCTCTCTCTCTCTCT
>NC_068988.1:30750806-30755570 GCF_001194135.2 Octopus bimaculoides
CTCTCTCTCTCTCTCTCTCTCTCTCTCTCTCTCTCTCTCTCTCTCTCTCTCTTCACATTTGCCCCTTCCTAATCTTCCTTGGAAAGATATCTAATCTTCTAGTAACTAGTACCTCTTTTGCATAAATCAATAATTTAGTGTTACCAATATTTTTTGTATCTATCCTACTCATTACAGAGTCTACTTTCCCAGTAATATCTAGCAGTGTCCTTCTATTTACACTTTCTAATTCTAGTAACCTTTTTCTTTAGTCTTTATTCATTGTTTCCTTCAACTCATATAAAAGCTTCTGATCTTCCTCTATTAAGTCGCTTAAATCACTGGTATCAATTGTCCCTTCACCATCGGTAGTTCTTTCGTGATCTCTTTTATCTCCAATTCTGTCATCCACTTTCTCCTCCTAATAGCATTATCCTAGTTTACTAGTCTCTGCTCAGTCACTTCAAACATATCCTTCTCTACCCAAAGTGTTAATATCTGCTTTCTGTTATTCCTTTTAGATTCACTTTCTAGGTAACACTGTATCATTGTGCTATTTTCTTCGTTTCTTTCTTGCTATATTATCTGTTGGTGCTACCTTAGGGCATCAGCTGCGTTCAGTTTACTTCTGTCATGAGCCACTGCTGAACGAGAAGCCAGCCTTTCATAAAATGTCCAGTAACATTTATTCTGTTACCACCAGATTTCTTGGTCAATTTCTTGTCTCCAATAAACTAAAGTAAGGTAATGTTCGTTACCATCATCATCACCACTATTAGTATTCGTCATCTGATAGTTTCGAGTTAGTTACATCACTTACTACACTTTCGTGTTGCTGAGGCATGTGCAGCATTGTGAATATTTTTGTAGTTTTAGGTAAGCATTTCTAAATAGATCACAAATATAGGAATAACTTTAACAGACGCTCAATTATAATATCATACCACAAAATAAAAAAACAATGACTTGTAAACATCACAAAGAGCCTAATTCCAGTTGTAACTATCGGGACCACAAAGCTTGCCCACTTGAACAGGCTTGTATGATCAACTCCGTCATATACAAATAAGTAACAGCAATTCTTCAAGATTATCTAATTGAATAGAAGAATTACATTGGGTTACTCGAAGGCGATTTCAAAGACGTTAAGCAACATACCTATCTTATTTTAGGAACATGGACGAATGTAAAGCATCTAAGTCGGCTAGGCATGTAAGAATTTGAAGACGAACTCCACACCACGAACTGAATCGTTGATAAAACGAACCATATGCTAATGGATCTAAAACATGCAGCTTGTGCGAAGTAGAAATATCTCATATTCTTCTTAGATCCAAGAATTCCACCACACTACTTATTCCAGATTTGAATTTTTCTTAGTAGGTGCAAACACGTGGTCAGGTTTTTTTTGTCGAACTGGAAAACACCTCCCGCTTAGGAGTGAGTTGCTGTCACGCAGATTTTGACATATTTTTCGTTACATACTTCCATAGCAGCTGCCCTATTTCTGGTTTCTTCAGAGTTACAGAGGAAGGGCATCTTGGTTTTCTGACTTTAGTTTCTTAATTTTCGATCCATTCTTCGCACCAAACTTGGTCACATTTTTGTTCTCCTTTCTTCTTACTTCCTCTTACCTAACAGTCCAGTATCTAACGCATAAACAGAACCTGGAAGATTGCTTGAAGACACATGGTGTATTTTCTAAATATACTCAGTTAAAGTATCATAAAAGCATGAATCTGTTAGTAAAGATGATTTTTAGCATAGATGCAAGCCACATAGGAGACAGATAAATGAAAGGAAAAGTCGGTGAGATTCGAAACCAGAACGTAAAGGTACACAACTGAATAATAAAGATATTTCATAAATCAACTGTCCTCCCTTCCACTCTCTTTGGAAATAGGAAATGGTAATGACAAGTCAAATATAATTAAAGCACAAATCAGCGACAGTATTTTCTAGCATAGAATTAAAGAAACAGTTGTTGTTATAATCTCTCATTCGATTCCTAATAACATTAATTCACTTACCTTTAAGATTCATGACTGTTACAGACTTGCTAAGTAAACTTCACTTTTGTTTGAAATTTGCCCAAAAAGAAATGTCTTACCAGAAACAATATCTTCTGCCTTTTAATGTTTCTTTTATTCCAGTTTCGATACACGGGATGGTATTTTTATTTCTTTTAACCTGGTTCTCACAACTTAAGTATAAAGTAAGGACAATTCAACGTTTATTTTACTTTTCATGATATGTTTAGAAAACAATGCGTTCAGGTTTTTTTGTCCAATCTTATAAAGCTAGGCGAACAACTTAAACTTAATTTTCCTATAACTCTAGAAGTTGTCATCAGAATATTTTAGTTATCTGCAACAGGTTCATAAATTTCAGGACTTATATTGTTTACTCTTTCTCGACAATATGCTTTGTTGTTAAGACTATAAGTAAAATATGAGTTTTACCATCAGGTTCGTTAGTTTTCTAATCAATGTCCAGTTCTTTTCACCGATCATCACAAATAAACCAATGGAAACCAGCTACAAGTAATTAAACGGTTGGTGAGCAAAAATATTATATTTTAACTTAACAATAATATTGACAGTTTTCAGTTGGTTAATTTTAAAAAAATGTTGTATTGGATAATTTATTCTTAATGCTGTCGAAAGAGGCGTGGTCAGTGATAACATGTAAGATGTTAAGTTTTTGATGAAATGAAGGCATAAATAGGTTTGTATATTTGTATGTTCATAATAGGCAAGGAAATTACATTCTAATAAAGGTATCAACATATCAAGATTGGTTTGAATTATTTCGATGTATCCTGCAAACTTTAAATATGTTACTATTTAAAAGAAAAAAAAACTGAGAAGAAAAAGAAATTGCAAACTTAATTCTAAAATGATTTTCAAATAACAGGCAAGTGAGAGATGAGATGGGGTACAGTCAGCATATTCAGAGGGGTGTATGTAATTATAATAGTAAACACAGAGCTTGGAACTTTGACAGCCTAGTGTTGTTGTTTAGCCACAGTTTTGATTGAATCTTGATTGAGTAGCAATTTTCATTGAAGATATTATTGCAGCCATTATCATCTCGTCTTTGTTTTCGGGCAGTGTTCATTTTGCAAATATGTTCTTCTAAAATGATAAAGTGTGATACATTAAATATTTGATTGTAATTCCTAACAGCTTGAGCAATTGCCTAGAGGTTAGGCTTTCTCATTGATAAGTAATATTCCTTTTTACTTATAGGCACAAGACCTGAAATTTTGAGGATCGGGAATAGTGGATCATATCGACCCAATGCTCAACTGGTACTTATTTTATCAATTCCGAAAGGACGAAAGGCAAAGTCGTCGTCAGGGGAATTTGAAGTCAGAACACATAGTGATAGTATATTTTTTTATATTCTGTGAATACATTTGAAATGTAACATCTCAGATATAACTGTCAGTAGTGTAAAATGGAAACTTTTTGTGTTGATAAAGTTTTGGATCTCTTCAATGACAATGCAAGGGTAAAAGAGAATTGTAAGAGTCACAAATCATTATATATAAATCATATTTGAAGTAAGTTATCACTTTCTTTGGTTGTTGGAGAAATGTATGATGAAGGAGAATGAAACTGAAATATATAATCAAAATTAAATTAATCAAATATTCAAAATACAAGGATATTAATCTTAGGAACAGAAACATGACAAGGCGCATGGGTGATTGTGAGTTCAGGAATGTTATTTAAAATGCAAAACAGATAAAACCATATAAAAGTCTAAGAAACTCTACTGTTATTTATATAAATACTTATACGTTGTGTGGTTATGAGATAAAGAGAAATATATTATCTTTATCTCTGTTCTATTTAATCGGGTGGTAGTGTGTTCAACCAATACTGTTGAAGGCACTTTTCATAGTGGCGACATCTGTTAATGATTTTTACTTTGCATGTAGATAAATTCCAATTTGTTAAGATTCTCCCGTATGGGGTTCTGTTCATAACACATCTTTATGTCTATTTCAATTTTTTCTGTATCGCTTAAGGATTTTTCACTTTCCCCTTGATAATGATATCAATAGCATGGTATTTTCGAATTCAAGATGATAACGATGCTGCCATATTTTTCTTTTCTATACGCCATAAGGAAGTGGTGCATAGTTGTGATAACAACATTTATATGTAACTTTTACTATGCCGATATAATATTTACGTTCTGTAAAAGTGGTTGGTGTGTTGGAGGAAACATCCATTCCGTATATGATGCTTTCAGCATCGTACTTGTGAATAAGGGAGCTTGAATTTGTATTACTGCAGCTGCATTTAGCTTGTATTAATTTTGTTGGTTTGAGTGCTTTGACATTTTTCAGGTTAGAATCACATCTGTAATTTAACTTCTAACCTTTTTCTACTGAATAGTTTTCTATAGTTTTGGTTGTTGATTATTACACCCTTTCTTATAACGCTTAGGAATTGTCTTAGCAATACTAGACTTAAAAACATATGGAACATACAATATTGCAATGTTACACTAAATATGAGATAGCAGACGTTTTTAAGAATTGATGTTCGAAACTTGTATCTGCTCATGTATGTAATAAAAAAGCCGTTTAAAAAAATACTTCATTTGATGATGTATTTGAAATTCCCTTATTTACATTTTGTATAGTAAAATAAATTAAAAGTGTATTGTATATCTTTTATATTAATATATTTGAGGTTTCTATTAAGTTTGTGTTTGTGGTGGTTGATGAAACAACTAAAATGCTTATGCTGCTACGATGTATATATA
>NC_068988.1:30755887-30758307 GCF_001194135.2 Octopus bimaculoides
TATATATATATATATATATATATCTGTGTGTGCCTTTGTGTATGTGTTTGTCTGCCACCAACGCTTGATAACCGGTGATGGTGTGTTGTTTACGACCTCGTAAGCTAGCGATTTGGTACAAGAAGTACCAGGATTAAAAAAGTACTGTACTCCAGCATGACCGCTGAGTAATGAATGAAACAAGACGAAAAAGTGAAAAGATCTACATATTCAAAGGAACATTTTACAGATTCCGTTCTCTTCTGTGTGTAGTAATAAAAAAAAAAGACTATCAACCAATAATTTTGTTTAACATAAACTGTTATTTATTTATTTATTTCAGAATTGAATTAAAAACTGATCTCCAGATGGTGTGTGTTGCTAAGTGGATTTGTTTTTGATACCGTTTGATCATTAAGAGGTAACTAGATTACCATTCACCAGAAATACTCATTTAACCGTGTAAAATCATTATGACGGTATGTTAAGATGAAATAAAATACACTGATACAGCAATGATTATCTATTAACTAGATGTTAGTTTATGTTTCGCATTCAGTAACCGGAAGTTACAGTAAATATTACCTTTTCATTAGCTTTAAATTCATTGACGATTTAACATCTCAACGTCTATAAGAATACAAATATATTTCTTGTTTCAACTTGTTACTTCGTTTAAATACATGAGCGATCTTCATTTTTCTTTTTCTTTTTATCCCAGTTTGTTTATATCAGGAATTTTTATTTGTCAGTTTCTCAATGATGTCTGTTATTGTTTGGAAGACGTTAAAGGCTCTTCAATGAACGTGACGAGCATACGAAGCATTAAGTTGCATGGAGCGGAAACGAGCTGTTTTTAATAATAAAATGCTCACTCACATTATTATTATCATGTGATGAAAACTCACTGCTCAATTTATTGGGTATGATAGAAGATGTCAGCTGTCCACAGCCAGCAGACTAAGGTGACATTTGTTTACTGTTCATGCTTCAAGAACACTGCGATGAATTCTTGCAGTTCCAAGCAATGCTGATTTTTGTTGGTGTTCTACATTCACACTTGCACCCATCATTTTTTTTTAGAGGAAAAGATGTTAGGTATTCTATTACTAATATTAGCTATCAGGTTTTTAAATATTATAGGGGTTTGTGTGACAAGACGATTTGGGCATATAGGAAAGGTTTATAAGAGGAGGTGCCTATGTCTAAGGAAACATCTACCAAATCAATTTTAGACAGATTTGTAGTGACAGTGATTATAAGGCGCAATTTACTGGAGGTAAACGTAAGCTGTTTATTAAATTTGTTTAGGGTATGACAAACAGGGGAATTACTCAATCTGTCGTCTTGGTAAAGGCCAATGTCGTGTGATGGGTACTTGGATTCCAATGTGTTTAATACAAAGAGACTTACAGGATGGAAGATGTCAGCATTGTCGTACGGTCCCATTGAGACATCGAAAAAGTCATCATTATCGGACTTTTTCACTCATGCCGAGCCCTTGCTAAACAGTGACTGAAATCGAGCTAGTAGCTAAAAGAATACTAGGAAACATTAATATTAAAACGAGAGAGAACACTAGGCTGCAACAATGGAATAATACTTTTACTGTATTAGATTGGTTTAAGAACATTAAGAATGAACATAGGGCTAGATTTATTCAGTTCGATATTATAATTTTTATCTCTCCATATCGATATCGCTTCTTGGTAACGCCATCGAGTTTGCAAAATCACCCTGCAGATCTAGACTTTATCATGTGGGTATGAAATAGCAAATGAGAAAAATTCCACGGGTTTGCTTACAGCCAGCGGGTAAGAAAGTCAAACGACATTGCAGTTTGTAATATTTCAAAGTAGAAAAAAAAATGTGTTCAAAGAGAGAGCAAAAACACTGTGCGTTTGAAATAAAACTTTATTTAGAATTTCTGAATGCTTTATAATATTCGAAGGGAAATGAGTTGCAAATACAGATAAATAGCAAAAAGTCTAATGTTATAATGTAGGTTGTTTTTTTTATCATGCCAAAAGTAATTGAAATAAAAGTGATGTCGAAAAGTGTAGCTCACTTTCCAATGGACGACGAGAAAAATATTGTAAACAACATTACATCAGAAATATGAGGAATTTAAGTTTTAAAAAAATGTCGCAGCAAGAAGATATAATCACCGAAATTAAGAAACAGTCCATTTGTTAATTATCAAAAGTAGTGGTTTTCAGAAAGTGAAGTTCGTGAGTTGGGTGCTTTATGGATTGATTCGAAGCATCAATAAATGCCTGGTAGATTAAATGGAATCTGTGGAACAAAGCGGTTTCAGGAGTATACTAGAGTCGATTTAAGTGACTATTCCATCTCAGCAAATTATAATTTCAACACACACAAACACACACACACACACACACACACACACACACACACACACACACACACACACACACACA
>NC_068988.1:30758901-30759384 GCF_001194135.2 Octopus bimaculoides
TATATATATATAGATGTGTGTATTTTTTCTTTTGTTTACAATTTACACGGAAAGAAATAGATAAGCAGTTTCCGGGGCAGCAAAAACTACCTTGTTTTTCAAGGTAGAAACTCCGGGTTTATCAGAAATATTTTGTATAATATATATAAATAAATAAATGGAATTAAACGCAGGTGTAATTCAAATTATTTTACTTCCGACACATGTTTCGAAGACAACATTGGTATTATTCCAAAGGGATAAAATGGTGTAAAACAATGTAATCTTCTCTTCCAGATTTACTCGATCTTAGCGACCCCATTAGGCATTTCAGAAACATTCCCATTTTAACATCTGTATTGTCAAATAGGTAATGAGCAAAATAGGGCATAGGATACATTTCTTTTATTAGTCACACAGGGCTCAACGAAGATGGGACAAATACAATGTAGAGCTTTTCTTTTTGGGAGGGGGAAGGAAGGAAAAAAAAAAAAAAAAAAAAAA
>NC_068988.1:30761358-30764251 GCF_001194135.2 Octopus bimaculoides
GAGGATAAACATCAATGCAGATAGACAGATAGTCACACATACACACATATCTATCTATCTATCTATCTATCTATCTATCTATCTATCTATCTATCTATACCCATCTATCTATCTATTTATCTATCTATCTATCTATCTATCTATCTATCTATCTATCTATCTATCTATCTATCTATCTAAAGCCCAGTAGTTATCAGGGTGCAGCCGAGGATTTAAACGGCCTCGTCTGTCTTGAGCCCGTTGGTCTGTCTGCAAATGATATTCATCATAAATTAAATCTTCCAAAACTTTCGTTTTTTAGTTTCTGATGAGACATTGGTGAAACAAAATATATATTTTGTTCCACTAAAGAATATGGATTACGTATCTTATTTAGTGATTTATGCTTGTGCACGCGCGTGTAAGTGTGTACGTAGTTTGTGTATGTGTGTGTGTGGTGTGTGTTTGTGTATTTCAAATTTACAGAAAAAGAAAATACGAAGATAGGCATAGTAACAATAATTAAGTGTATTAGTGCAACATTCGGGGAAAATGGAAAAATCTTTTATGTTTCGAGTCTACGTTCTTCGACAGAAAGGAATAAGAGGCAAAATGGAGAGAGAATGAAAAAAACGGAGAGAGAAGAAAACAGTGTATGGCGTATGGCTAGGAAGAGAAGAGGCCGAATGAAAGGGAGATAGTAATAGTAATCCCAACGAACTAAGGTGCGCAGGCGTGTGTACGTGAGTATGAATGTGCGAATAATGGCGAGTAATTTAGACGTGTGTGTGCGTGTGTAACGTGTGTGTGTGTGTTTGTTGCGTGTAGCAGTCGTTGTGTGCTTTTCAAGTGGTGTGATCACATGTGTATGTGTGTGTGTCTGTGACCAAATTTTGTGCATGTGTATAGTGTATGCTTGTGGGCAAACGTTATCTTTATCTATGCGTATTGCGTGCATCATGCGTGTTCTGTGTGTCTGTATATGTTGTCTTTGTTTAGGTATTGTATGCCTACGTGGGTGTGAGAATATATACTGTTTGTGTCCAGGTATTATGTACTTGTGTGGTTGTGGTAGTGTGCATGATAGTGTGTGGTGTGTGTACTGAGTGTGTGTGGCTGCTCGTATATTGCTATGTGTAGTACCGTTATTAAAGATTTTGTGTAAGTGTGTGGTGTGGGTGTTTAGAAGTGTTTGGTGGTAGTGTATGTAGAGTAGAAAGGTGTTGTGGGTGTGTGTGTAATAGTATTTTAAGTCAATGATGAGTTGAACAGTGTGTATATGTTTGAGTATCGTAGTGTGGTGAGGTTACCAATGTGGGCGGTATACAGGTGTGTAGGTGGAGGGGGAATTTATATGTGTGAGGTGTGTGATCGACTCGCTTACACACACATACACATTCACACATACACACACATATTAACATAAGTAATTCCAGGAGTAATATGAATTCTACTTCAATAATGCGTAGATATCCAGAGCTTCTAGTGGAGCTTTACTGTTTTCCACTGAAATGCAAAAAAGAGAAAAATTTTAAATTAATTAAAACAGTGATTGTGGTTGTATACAAGAACTGCATCGTCGTTGAAATGAAAGATATACAAACGACAAAGAAAATACATATTTGAGAAGGAGAATTAAAAAGGAATTAAAAAGAACTTCAAAAAACATTTTAAAATGTCATTAATCGAATGTGTCATATTGTTAGCAAACGCAGAGTTAGCTTCATTAGTTTCACCTTCGATGCCTGTCAATCAACAAACAAAATATACCTTGTTGCATTTTAGGTGCCTGATCTTAAGGTGATATGCAATTATAATACATTTTAAAAGAAACTCACGGACAGTAATTGATATGGATTCCAGAATATTCTGGCACGTTGCAATATTTAAGTTTTATGTGAAACGACGTGAACCTCTCTGGAATTTTGTTGTAAATCAGTCAGATAGATTATAGATAAATACACAAGTGAATATCCTTTTATTCTTTTATCTGTTTCAGTCATTTGGCTGCGGCCATGCTGGAGCACCTCTTTTAGTGGAGCAAATCGATCCCAAGACATACCCATTCCTCCATAGAACTGGTATTGACAACAAATGGAGTGCCTTCCACAAAATGCAGAAGAGTAGGCACTCCAGTTCAGCTAGAGGTGAATCGGAGCGAGGCACGAAGCTCATATGACGAAGATATATGACGAAGGCCAAGAATGCATTCGCAATATCAATTCCACCAAACTTTAAAGGATAGCTTTCCCTAGGGATATTATTGGGTGAAGCTGACCAACCTGCATGTCGTCTCGTCCACGTTCTTCTCCACTTGGAGATCTGGATCAAACCAAACACCGCGTAACTTAACCAGTCCGTATGTACAGAATCATACGACACTATTGGGTCGTAGACGACAAAAACCTACCTGCCCAGGTGGCCAGCAGCTGCAGGCTCACTAAACAGACTTGACTGATTGTTTTTGCTCCAGATAGTGCATCGTATACACTAAGACTACTGTTGATCAAGAGTATCTACCGTCATAGTGTCTGACACGATGGCGGCAATCTCATCGGTGAATTTCGACGTTGTTTTTTCACGTCTTCGTGCGGGATGCTCGTTAGTGTCTCCATTTTCTCTTATAGTGACTTCCGAGTCCGTACGTACGAAAGAGACAAGAAAGGGACCATCTTGGCGGACTGAGCGCATAATATCGAGTGGTTCCGATCAGTAGCCATTCACTCGAAATAATGAGTTGCTGTAGTTCATCGAACGGTTTTTATCTCCTCATATCTTCGAGCACGCATCGAAGTTGCATACGTAATTTCATGGGGGACAATAAAGATTAATGCAATCCAACTGTGGTTTGAGAGGCATTCACTCCTCTCTCTCTCTCTCTCTGTATATATATATATATATATATATATATATA
>NC_068988.1:30764593-30766269 GCF_001194135.2 Octopus bimaculoides
ATATATATATATATATACGCTTATGTGTTTGTGTGTGTGCGAGCGCTTACGAATATGTATATGTAAAGTGAATAGGAATAATACGGTAATACAGATGTGGAAATAATGCTGAATAAAACACTAAATCGTTTTAACGTATATTGATATGAATTTTCACAGAAAAACTGTCATTCATAAACATAAAGCTTGCTTATAACAGATGTAAACAGTTATGAACTTATATGAAATGGAATTTGGTTACAACAATATATTTATAAATAGGAGTACTGAAACAGAAGCTAGAATCAAAATTGTCACCGCAGACAGACTCGCTTTATACGGGACAAACTGCACAATTACATTAATTAAAGGGTTAATATGCAGTGGGATATTAGAGGAAATTAAAAGAGAAGGTTTAGAAATGAAATTGTTAAGAAAACGTTGGAGATAAGTTGAAGAATCAAACTTATTAGAAAAAGTTAATGTCGCGTGTAATCATGGAGGTCAGCTGACCTGCAGCTGTGAATATATCTTCCAAAATCAACAAAAAAGTGAATATCTAAGGACAGCTACTGGCAAACCATCAGATATCTGCCTTGATGATAAATTCGAATTTATATCAATAATGATTGGAGCACTTGGTTATGTTAGTAAATGTCGAAGCGGCAAATTGAAAAAGCTGATATTTTCAAGTAAAAGAAACAGACTGGCTAACATGTACGCTACGAGATACAATCTGTAAGTAAAACTTTTCTTTAAAGAGTGATTTGTAATAATTACTGTTGTCATCCAAATTCTAGTTGTGCTTTTCTTTGTTTATTTAAAATCAGGTCCCTCCTTCTAGGAAGAATACCAATAAATAAAAAAAGTGGAAGCGCACAATCTCAGAACACGCACGCACGCACGCACACACACACACACACACACACACACACACACACACACACACACACACACACACACACACACACACATACACACACACACACACATACATGTACACACATCTGTACATACGTTCATAAATATATAGACAGACACATATATACAACCATTTGCAGGCAGAAAAAAGAAATATATTACCAGTAAAGTCCTCTCTGTAACGAATATAATAATGCAAACTATTTGTCTTGCCTGCTTTCAGCGCACCATAGTTATCATTATTAACTGGTCCGATGGCAATAATCTCCTCACTGAAAATAATATATTACCGTTGATGCATTCAATTAACATTCATCATAATGAAATACTTTACGACTGTATTTACGACAATAAGTTCTGTTTAATGAAATCACTGAGTTTATATGTCATGTTTGAAATTATTGAGTGTGTTATTCTTCGTAAATGTGACCTGTACTTTGAATAAATCAGATTTTGTTATTTAGCTTCAATTGAAGTGTGAAGAACAGGGAGTTAAAGAAGGAGTGTCAGATGAGACTGAAACGAAAGATTTAGGAAGTGTGACTGTTGCAGACGAGATGTATACTGGATGAGAGCAAAAGGGCAGGAATTCAGTTAAAGGATAGAGCACAGACTGCGATGCGTTTGATCATTAGCTGTACTGATGCGCTAGTGTTTCTAGTATTTGGAGGGACAAAGAATTGATTATCAGTTGCATTGGTGGCTTTATGCCTAAATTATAAACACACACACACATGCACACACATATACACATGTATATATATATATACATATAT
>NC_068988.1:30766970-30774505 GCF_001194135.2 Octopus bimaculoides
TATATATATATATATATATATATATCACTATATCTTATTTTCTGTGTGTGTGTATATATATATATATATATATATATATGTGTGTGTGTGTGTGTGTGTGTGTGTGTGTGTGTGTAAATAATATGTGACAATTATTCGGTAACCATGATAAAACTCCGAGTTTCGGATGCCGCTGCGGTTATAACGAGTTCACTTTCTCGTATATGATAAATCAAAGGGAAACTGTGAGACAGTCGAAAGTGCCTGAGAAGGTTAGTGAGGTCTTTCCACGGACTTCTATCGACTACATAGACACAGTAGTTTCGTGCATCCAAAATGCCATTCAAATCGCCCACTAACACTGATGAGCAAAATGTCCCCAAGCGTGTCCCTAGGTATCAAAGGAAATCTATTCTGCCCGCTCGAGTCGGGGTGCAAAAAGTCACTAATCTGATGATTTCATTCTCATCGTGCGCACGTCCAGAAACGCTCACCAATAACACGGAACAGTAAAACCGTATTTACATCCAGAGCCAGGCCTTTCCAAAGCAGCACCGCTACATAATTTGATCCAGAACGACCGAATGTGCTGCAAGCATCAGTCTCTCAGAAGGGGGACAGGAAATTACGTCTCGAAAATTCTGGTTTCCCTGATTACAACGACGTATGTGTGCAGAGACCTGAGATTATGGAACAGGTATCCCTGCTTCCATGCTGACCTCGAGGAATTTATACTGCTAAATATCGAGAAAAGCTATTTATATTGTAGGAAACAGATCACAGCTGGTCGTTCTAATCGTACCTAGATAGAATATATTCAAGATCAATAGTTAAGGATAATTTAGGATGCCCTGATTTCAAACTGGTTGGCAACACGGACCACAAATACGAGATCTGTTCGGTTGACCTAATGAAGACTAGGTTACTGGAAGGGGAATGTGTCATTTTCGGCCCACAAGATTAGAAGGACCCAGTCAGTGAATATGCTAATGAGTAATTGAGGGAAAAAATTACTACTTATGCATTTGTGAGCACTTCATCATCATCATCATCATCATAATCATCATCATCATCATCACTATCATCATCATTTAAACAAAAATAAAGGTAGAATCAGTGAGATTGCAACCAATAAGCCAAGTTGCGGCTATTTTCGTTCCTGTACGTTTTCTATCCAAATCCCACCACGATCAAGTTTCTCATTTATTCTTTCAGGATGAATAACATAAAACTAGTTAATTACGTCCCCAAGAAAATTACTGAGATCAATGTATCGTAATATGATACTAGTTGAAAAAAATCGTAATTATTATCATAGGAAATCTATTGGTGCTAATAAATAAAAAGGAATTAATATATACGCATATTTGAACTCGTAGTTGACTTTTACATCTCCAAACCACGGTACTGAGATGAGTTTTTCATACTGGAACCACGATGTGTAATTTGTCTCTTTTCCATCGAAAGTTAATGAGTGAACATCAGCTTTATTTTTTCTCAAGGTGAGTTTCACCTGAAAATAAAAGATGAATAAAATCAAGAGGATACCTCACTGAGAGGAGACAACAGGAGACGCAATAAGAAACCAGAGGTAGACAGGAAAGTAGGAGGAGAAACAGACACTGACAATGAGGTGGAGAATCAGAAATGGAGAGCGAGAGACAGATGTCCCCCCTGATATTGCATAAATCGTTACAGCTGTATCACAGAACAATGGTTCATAAGTGGCTTAACTGTACTACAATTCATTTCGCCAACAGCAGCCACCATTTTCTAAACATATTTTAAAAAGTGATAACGGAATAATGACTAATCTTATATAAAAAATAATATGAAACAGCGTTTAAGGATGGATTGAAGTATAGTTATAGTTACTTTTATTTTTACTTGCCGACAAACGCCCAAATTCTTCCCAAAATACGACATACACTAAGAGATAGGATGAATAGCAAGCGACGTATTTATCGCGTCCATCTGAAAACCCTGAGAGTACAAATTGAAACAAAGACCCGTTCTCAGTTCTTCTGAATACGGTGACGTATACAGTTTACGAGAATGAGAATTTAAGGAAAGTTCTCCAAAATCAACCTTATGGTCTTTTTTTCGCAATTTCTCTTAGCCTCAGCACTCCTCACACAGTGATGCAGCTATAGAAAAATAAATTGAACTCTTTGACAATTGGGTTTATCAGCACTTCATGGTATCGAAGTTTAAAAATATTGTTAGTTGACTTACTGTATCAATCTCCAAACACTTCTCTATTATTTCTCATACCTAAGCCTAGCATGTATGAAGTCATCAAATATATCTCAAGCAAATCATTAAACGTTACATTTTCCTACAGCATAATAGTCCTTACTCTTCAGATCCTCTACCATCTTCAAATTAGTTGACTATAATAAATTCCCGCCACTTCTATGCATAAAATCTCTAGGGATGACAAAAAAATACAAACATTTAGGAATGTCAAAAAGTAGGACAACTTTAGGAAGACGATCATCTGCAAAACTGGAGAGTGCATTGAGACACTGAAATGGTTCAATCATGTCTGGTTTCAGAAAATTTTCCTGGGTCTTGACATGTCTTTCTAAGTGAATCTACACTAAATTTAAGAAATCGACTTTTTAAAGATTTTTAAAACCAATATGGCTACTTGTGTCATTTCAAATTTCATTGCATTTGCTGCCCATTTAGCTTCTAACGTTGTGCACAGATAATTTCTTACATGCACCCGCTCACATATACATGTACTCAAATATACATACAGACACACATACACAGCTGCAGAAACACAAACACACAAAGGTTCTCATGAGCTTATAATGAAGTTTCAATGCAAGAAATAGCAGTAATATTTCAATAAAATTACACTCTACACTCTTAAAAGAAGTGGACAGAGCGAAATCACAACAGCAATACCAACAGCATTTCAAACTACCTGGTTCCTTTCCGTCTGTTCCCTCACAACATTCACATACATCACTGAACAATCGAACACCAGCGAGGCTCTTTACTAAAGCTGACAGAGTCACTTTCATATAATCAACCAATGCATTTCAGAGCTAGCTCTTGTCCTGATCAAGCTCTCCAATCTTTTCCTACTCCAATAATCTGTTCTAATCTGGATAATCCTGCGACGAGGACTACACTTCTCAAGAAGAGCCATCTCTTCTTGAGAACCAGCCTGCTAACAATCGTCGAAAGACTCTTACTTCCAGCATCTCAAAATAGCAGAATACTGTAACGATTCTACAAATTCACAAATCTTGGAGTTGGGTTTATTGACTAAATCTAATCCAGCACTTGACTGGTACATTATTATATCGACCCTGGTTGGGGAAAATTTACCATTGACTCTGACGCTATTTGAACCCAGAACATTAAAGGTCGGAAGCAATACCCTACAATCTAATGATTTTGACTCTCATCCATTGTAATTTTCCTTCAATCCTAATCATCCTTTGTGAGAAATGACATATAATCAAAGATCTTCCAGTCTTCTAGTTTTCTCAAAATATTGCGTCTCAGAAAACGGTACCCTGTAGATAGATGCATTATGATTTGTGGCTTATTTGACTGCTATTCCCTGTTAATAAAATGACCACATAGAGGTTACCATGTTAGTTGAACGTTTTATTTAATAGGCCTTTGCTATCTTTCAGCTTTCTCAATAAAAGAATTAATCAAAGAAGGGTATTTGTGGAGGCATGCGCTTTTGTGAGTGATTATTTGTGCCTTGATTCCGTGATGCGTGCCAAAGAAAATGGTACAGAAAGACTTGTTTCAAAACAACACAGGAGTGAAAACTGGAACTTACTTGCCCATAAAGTTTAAACAATAACATCATCAGCAATAATGAGAAAATAAATTACATACGCTATTACAATATCGACATGAAAAAATAAAAATACCTTCCAATATAACGGACCAACAATATTGAGACTGTTTATTAAATGACAACCATTTGGAAATTTAGAAAATGTATTACCTTTTCAATAGGCAAACTGTCCCAGTATTTATAAATAGGACTCCTTTTAAACGAGATTTCGTTTATCTCAAATACCTTCTGCCAGCTTGTACCTGCATGGGTAATGAATAAGTACATTTTCACTGTTAAGGAAGAGACGAGATTTTAAAGTAAATTTTACCAAGATTTTAAAAGCAATATATTAATATGTCATATGAAGCAGTGAAAATTACAGCAATGATTTAGAAATTATGATATTTGCAAATAGTTTTCTCCAGATTCATCTCGATTTTTTGATTTTTAGTTACTATTTAACATATTCCAGAATTTCATATTTAAAGAAAATGCTAGAACGTTGTTAGTATTGTTGCTATTTAGCACCGATTCAACCCTGATTGAGAAGTCTTATAGGAAAAGTTGTTCGAACCATGACTAGCCCGTCTATCTGTAATATATTTTCTATCTAGCATAATCCGATGTGTACCGTCCTTTTCAAGTTGATACGATATAATTTGAAGGTGATTTGTCTGATATTTTTAGAAGGTCGGACGACTTGGGAAAGTATGTCCTTATGACGCATTAAATGAAATCGATGAAATATTTTATTGAAAGAGTTATGAATCAAGACTAATTGATACACATTATTAGGATACAAGTCGTTAGTAAAAATGGAAAAAATGGAAACAAATCCTATAGACGCCATCTGCATGAAAAACAATTGTTCGTTTAATGTTATTATGTTTATGGTATAAACGTCGCCGAGGTGGACTTTCCCTTTCATCCTTTCGGGATTGATAAATTAAGTACCAGTTGCGTACTGGGGTCGATCTAATCGACTGGCCCCCTCTCCCAAAATTTCGGGCCTTGAGCCTAGAGTAGAAAGGAATATATTTAAGGTGGGAACATTAAAAAATTTTAACAAGAAATTATTAGGCTGTGAAGGAAAAATATTAGTTTTTGAATATTCAAAATTATTTCAGAAAGAACGGAAGTAAAGCACTGATAATTTACGGTTTGTTTAGCACTTCATTAGCAACGTATGGTCTTGTACGCACTTTCCTAACTTTTAATGAGCAAATCACTAATTGGATGTACAAAAGTGATTGCTGTAGAGAACTACAATAGTTTAGAGAATAAATGAGAGAAGACATGTATGTGTAAACTATATGATTTATTAATATTAGTTATATAACTAGTTTTAGCCTTGAGTTCAAACCTTAATGGGAAACTTCCTTGTAACTTTCTTTAAAAGAACTGCTTTGTTATAATATCGCATATATTGAAGAATTAATTTTGTCGAAAATAAGTCATTTACTTCTTGGATTATTGTAACTGATTAAAGCATTACAAATGTCTGAATATCTGTAAGTCAGTCGGATAACCTTCTTCTGGATGCCGTCTTGGATATTTTGTGAATATCGCAGGAAAACCGTTTAATAAACGTGAGCAACAAAGCCTGCGTCTTACTTGTGTTTTGTAGAGAATTAATAACTTGCTAGAACTGAATTATTTCTTGAATATAAAGAAAAACTACAAGCTTTAGGACAGAGCTTTGCCAAATTTAAACATGTAAAAGTGCCATGTGATATTATCTGGGATTTTAACACCTGGTCCCCATCGCTACTTTGAGGGCTTTAGTTTAGTCGTTTAGCTCTTGAGCAATGGAGTTTGTAAGCCAGAAACTTGTCTAGTTGTGTGAAGAACACTGAACTACAAAAGCACAGATAGTAAGGTACATTTGTTTAATTCTGTATTTCTCTAACATTGCAAGCATAGAGAAGGATATGTTTATATAAATCATTTCCTTGTCCTAATAGTGACACCGTTTAGAAAAGGTTAGAAATGGACTAAGTGGGTCATTGTAAAGAATACGCCGTATCTGAGGACAATAAAAAAAGAAGCCTCTTACTTCAGATATAGTTTCAGGAATGCTGTATGGATGCGGTAAATACGTGAAATAATCAAAGGTTAGAAGGGTTCGTATTGGTATTAATTCTCATGGCTTCTTTGTGATGACTTTCTCTTACTTGCTATGTTTAATGATTGTGCTCTGATTATATTTTCAGAGTGTCTGTTCATGGAAACCTGGTCTACCCCATGTGCGGAGAAAGTGCATGTATAATGTATGTGTGTGAAACTTTAAAAATATGTGAAACATAGTATCAATATGTCGTGGCATTCCGTCAGTTACGACGACGTGGGTTCCAGTTGATCCGATCAACGGAACAGCCTGCTCGTGAAATTATCATGCAAGTGGCTGAGCACTCCACAGACACATATACATTTAACGTAGTTCTCGGGGAGATTCAGCGTGACATAGATTATGACAAAGCTGACCCTTTGAAATGCAGGTACAAAAGAAACAGGAAGAAAGAGTGAGAGAATGTTGTGGTGAAAGATAACAGCAGGGTTCACCACCAGCCCCTGCCGAATCCTTGTGGAGCCTTAGGTGTTTTCGCTCAGTAAACACTCACATCGCCCGGTCTATCTATAACCTTAAACTGACACACGTTTATCGTGTAGCAATCTCAGAAAAGAAAGGATGGCGAAATGAGGAACAGAGTTAAAAGCTGAGTCTAACAATGTAAGGAAATGTAATCAGTGGGTCTCATTAAATTATACCTAAATTGACAATGTATTGCAGCGAATCATCTAGTTACGGTTACATCACTGAATGAAATAGAAAGGTTTGTTTGTTTATTTTATTTACCCATAGGAAGGGGTAACTATAACGAGACACACACCAGGAATTCCATTTATTTCCAAAGTAGAGCTACGGAAAATGCACTTTACATTCGATGTGCCCGATTTCCTTGTTTATTTTAGATGGAAATATTTTACCCAATATTAATTTCTAACATGGACACAAAGCCATATATTTGGTAAGAGGATATTATCTTTCATAAGCGCCACCGTATATATTTGTATTTCTTTATACTCCCCAGAAAGAAGGACAAAATGATAACGAGTTTGGCAGAATTTGAACGATAAAAAGGACTTCACTAGGCGTTGCAATGTATCTTGATGGCTGTTTTAACTAATCCTGCCTGTTTTTCGCTCCTATATTTCGTTTAAAACTAAACAAAGAATTTCACGAATGTACAACAGTCAGGTGGTTAGATATATTGCAAGCGGTTAATGGTGGAAATGGAATACAAAAAGAAACAAAAGAAAACGAAAAATAAAACACATAAGTAAAAACCGATTTACTCACTGTTTCCCGAGAACCTTACATAAGATAAACAGCTGCAGGAATAATCCTGAATGTCTTCCGTGGAGAACAATTCATACATTTTGCACAGTCCATCACAATAGCTAAAATAGCCACACTCCTCATTCATCATACACTGTAATGCACATTCTGTGACGGACGACGTATATCCGGTACGTACAATTGGAAGTTTCAAGCATTTTGACTCGGTTGTTTTCCTAAAAAGTTGTCCGTCATCGTTTGATGTACCAGTTCTCAAAATCGCGATAAAAATAATTGTGAAAACTTGCAGTCGACTGAGAATCATACGGGGTTGATTTGACGTTTTCATTCCTGAAAAATATACAAGTATATATATATATATATATATATATATAT
>NC_068988.1:30776882-30782479 GCF_001194135.2 Octopus bimaculoides
TTGTTTTATATTGTATATTGTATATTCCATATTCTATACCCCACATTAGTTCTGCAGGAATATAAATAAAACATAAAAAACAGACAGTGTTGGAACTCTTTTAAGCAAAATAATATATATATATATATATATATATATATATATATACATACATACATGGGAGAATTTACGAAAAAAACAACAGACGAGGACAAGTGATGTAGACAACAAAAGGATGTATTAGTTTAACGCTCGGGAATACAGAAAGTCTTTAACGTTTCGAGCTACGCTCTTCAACAGAAAGAATACGGAGAAAACAAGGAGAAAAACACGGAGAAAAAAATATATATATACGCATACATGTATACATACATGCATACATATATACACACACGCACACACATACACATATATGCGGATACACCAATGCAACCCCCACACACACCCATTCACATACTCTTCAGACTGCCTCTGACTCCCTGTTGAACCCTCCAACTACGCACATATGCAAGCACACATACACATACAGTGTTATTGCAATTTATTCAGTTCTGTGGCAATTTGATAACATCGAAAGAGGTACCTATATTTATAGAGCTATTCATACAATATTCATAAAGTTAAATATTTCCTGAAGTGTGTATACAATTTTTTGGTGCACTCTGTATTTGTATATTAGGAAGTAAAAAGTTATGGCCTCTCCTAGAATGATCATTGGTTTCGCACCTCTAAAACTGTTAGCAGTAAACGAGACTCGTCAGACTCAAATGGCTGAAGGCGCATAACTTCTATATAACTGAATGAAGAAATATGTAACTGTCAGTTGGTTTCGTTAAAAAAAGTAATTGCCCGTGTTACCCCCTTATATCAGCTCCGGTGATATTTCTTGTCTAATGTAGGAAACATTTTAGATGAGGGCATTGAATGACTATTTCTTTCCTGGAACTTAAAGACATCCCCGAGTCGAGTGAGTTTTTATGTTTCTTGTCCTCTCAGCGAAGCAAAGCTTACATCGTTTGCTCCCGTTTATATCAGCCCCTAATTGTTCAAGGAACCTCTATGTGATCATCCATTCAATAATCCCGTCACAGCTCCTTCGAATATCACCATGGCCGGAGCCGTTGTGAAGGGGATAATTTTGTCCCACCTACAACATGGACAAATAAGTTTTGTTTACAAAATCGTCTAGCTGTTAGGTATTTCTTCCTCCATTTCTAGAGACATTATGCGCCTTCAGCCATTTAAGTTTGACGAGTCGCCAATAATTCTAAGTGCTTTATATGTGCGCAATAAAATGGTGACTCTAAGACTGGCGATAACTTTTAACTTCCTGAAAATATATATTACTGCTCTAATGCTTTAGAATGTGCTTCTTTTCATATACATAAACTAATGATTATCTATCCATCTATCTATCTATCTATCTATCTATCTATCTATCTATCTATCTATCTATCTATCTATCTATCTATATCTGTATAAATAAGAGCATCTTTTGGGTTATACTCAACAGTATTGTTTAGTGCTGGAAATTTAGTTTATAAAAATTTTAATAATCTATATAACCGATTGGGTTAACTTTCTGTGCATAAATTGAGCTTTTATCTTCGTCTTGTTAAATATGAAAGGGAAAATCGAATAGAGACTAGACAGAGGTATTGTTTTTCGAGAGAGATTAACAAATTTTCTCATTTATTGCATTATTTTTGTCTATTTATTTATTTATTTATTTATTTATTATTTCTTTTAATCATTTCAATCATTTGACTGTGGTCATGCTGGAGCACCGCCTTTTGTTGAACAAATCGATCACAGGACTTATTCTTTGTGAACCTAGTACGATTTTGCCGAATCGCTATGTTACGGGGACGTAAACACGCCAACATCGGTTGTCAAGCGATGGTGGGGAGACAAACAGAGACACAAATACATACATACATGTATATATATATATGTGGTTGGGAAGCAATTTTGATACCACACAGACACTGAAATCTAAGAATAATAATGATTTCTTTCGTAGACACAAACCACACGAGAGACAAATGAAAGAAAAACACCAACGTTGTGGGATTCGAAATAAGAACGTAAAGATACGCCATTTAATATTAAAACTAATTTATCTGTCGATCCATGATTTCTAAAATTCCGTGATTCTGTCATTGTTTCTCCTTGGAAATGCGAAATGATAATGATAAATATAATGTAACGAGAGAATAAATGAGCGGTAGTATTTTCCAACACAGAATTATAGAAACAATTGTTATTATTATTGTATTATTATTTGATCCTTAGTATTATTAATTCACTTACCTTTAAGATTCATGACTGTTACAGAGTTAATTAGTGAAGGTCACTTTTAAGTAGAAATTCAACCAAACAGGAATGTCTCACTGGAAAAAATATTTTCTGCAACTTAATGATTCTTTTTACAAGTTTCGATAAACGGGATTGTATATGGCAATTCCATATATTAACGAAGCCGACTGATTTGTGTTACACTGACTTCGTAAAATATATCTACTTAAAACAATATCATCAAACTTTTTTCCAGCCTTGGAAGGATAGGTGAGTAAATTACACTTACTTTCACTCTAACTCTAGAAGCTGTTGCAAGAATATTACAATTTTCTTGAAGACTTTTTTAAATATGAGATTCTGTATTGTTCTGTAGTCTCTCCAGAATATTTTGTTATCAAGAGCATAAGTGAATCATCAGTTGTTTACCAACACTTCCCTAATCTAATTTTCTATCAATGACCACTTCTATCTATCGATCTTCACAAATAAACCAATCGAAATAATACACATGTATTTATACACTTGGTTAAACAAAAGTTTTAAGATGACACCGGAACGTATTGACAACTTTCAGTTTGTTTATATATTTTTATTTTGCATTAAACAAATTATAGCTATTGCTGTTGAAAGAGGTGTGGTCAGTTATAAGAAACAGGAGGTTAAAATCTTGATGGAATGAAGGCGTAATTGGGCTTGTATTTTGGATTAAAGCAAATGGTCCCGAGGAGGGCATGTGGGTCACAAACTTTATTTCCTTTAAGGAACAAACGTTTTTTAGAGCATATATTTTAATACTACCATATGCGCTTGGATCTGGCCAAGATCATATTTACTTTCAAGACAGATTTTTATAAAGGTGCCAGTACGTTATTAACATTACTGTATCCATGTTTAACTATCTACATACATCTCCTCTCTCTCTCTGTCTTCGCTTCCCCTTTCAAGTAGAACTTGGAAAAGTCGATGAAGGTTCTATAAAATAAGAAAGCCTTTATCATTAAACCTTTCAGCCTTGTCTACTAGACATCCCTTTCTGCCATAACCATCAAGGAAAAGAAAACTCCCTTACTTTAACTCTTCTCTTTTCCTTCTGGCCGCTCTCAACTTCTTTTCACTCCCGGCGTTAAATCTTTGTATACGGTGATCCCCCACACGAAAGCCTTCTTGCGCTTAAAAACTTCCTTAACATTCGACCAGACCCTTAGCCTGACAACTCCACACTTCTTCGGTTGACCGAAATTGATCTCTCCCTCAATTGCTTCTCGTTCGCAGGGGAGTTTTACCGACAGATCTCAAGAGAACGAGAATGGGTCCCAAATATGTGAAGCTGTTTGTTGACTATGTTGAGGCCCAAATATTCTCACAATTCATTGGTCTCACTCCCGAGCTATATGGTCTTTATATTGATGACTGTATCGGCGTGACTTCACTATTCCAAGAATATCTGGACTAGTTCCTCTCCTTTATCCATTCCTTCCATCCTGCTCTCGAATTCTCCCGCAATATCGCTAACTCTTCCGTCGAATTTCTTGAGATTTCTGTCAACATACAATACTCCGCTCTCACTACGTCCATCCACTACAAACACATTGACTCACACTGCTACCCTAACTTCTCCTCCTGTTATTCTACCCATCTAAAGCTCACCTTCCACTACACCCAATTCGTCCGTCTACGACGGCTCTGCTGTGACGACCACAACTTTGAGACTCAGTCTCAACTCATGGCTTACTAGTTCATTCAACGTGGTTATCCCTCACCATTATCCATATAGCCCTTACCTAGGCAAGATCCGTGATAATGCTTCTTCTCTTTCTCCTCGCACCCGCACCACCCTTACCTGTCTCCCGTTTTCCCTCATCTATCACCCCTCCATATTGCTCCTTCAACGCACCATTCTCCGATCCTAAGCACTGATAACTTCGCCCAAACATATACACTGTCGTGGCATTCAGTCGGTTACGACGACGAGGGTTCCAGTTGATCTGATCAACGGAACAGCCTGCTCGTGAAATTAACGTGTAAGTGGCTGAGCACTCCACAGACACGTGTACCCTTAATGTAGTTCTCGGGGAGATTCAGTGTGACACAGAATGTAACAAGGCTGGCCCTTTGAAATGCAGGCACAACAGAAACAGGAAGACAGAGTGAGTGTAAGTTGTGGTAAAAGAATACAACAGGGTTCACCGTCACCCCTGCCGGAGCCTCGTGGGGCTTTAGGTGTTTCCGCTCAATAAACACTCACAACGCCCGGTCTGGGAACCGAAACCGCGAGTCCGCTGCCCTAGCCTTTGGGCCATTGCTTCACTACATATACGCTGTACATATGTGCACACACTCACACATACACAAGTGAACACACTACCAGAACAAGCACACACAACACACGTACACACTTTAGGCTCACACATATATACACGACCATACGCATAATCACACATACACACACTTCCATACGCATACACACACATACACTCGCCCACAATTACGTACTCACACACTGCTCCCATTCACACTTACATACTCACACACATCATCTTACATGTACACACGCGTTTACAGGGTCCACAAAGAACTGATTAGCAGTCACGATATCAGTAATTTGATAATCGGCGCAAATCATCATGATACAGGTAACTCTTTTCTAATATTCAGATTGCATGTAGTCCTCCATGTCAGTTAATTTCATCTCAACTACAACTTTATTATTTATGCTCTCCAACTTATTGAAACATAAATTCAAACCATGAAAATTATGAATTGTTTATTGCACTAGTTGGAAAAACGGAACACTTATCTGCAGCTCCAGTTGTGCGAATAAATGTAAAAAAGAAACTTGTTTTAGGTACTATTCGATAATTAAGAAGAAAGTAGTATGTTATTATCCAGAAAAAAATAGCCACTTAAGCGTACAAAGTCATTATATTGCAACGGTTTCTATAAGAAATCAATTACTAATGATTATCTGTTAACTACAGTCTAATTTACGTTTCGCATTCAGCAACCGGAAGTTATTGTACATATTACTATTTTATTTCCTCAAGATTATATTCATCAGTATATTTCTCCAACATTTCTTGCTTAAACTTGTTCCTGCTCTTAAATCCATTAGAGTTTTCTTGCTTTTCTTTCACCCCAGTTTGTCTATAATCGAATCTTTATTTCTGGATTCATCAATGCCAACTCTTATATGTGCCATATTGTTTGTTAGAGTTTAGATGCTCTTTTATGTATGTATACATCTATTTTGCACACACACACACACACACATATATATATATATATATATATATATATATATATATATATATATATAT
>NC_068988.1:30782677-30783120 GCF_001194135.2 Octopus bimaculoides
ATAACAGTTCAATAACGTTGACAAAGTTTCCAAACAATTACAAGCTTTTCAATCATTTTTACATCCCAAAGTTCGTGTCTCAAATTTCATTTGACAACAAAGTTCTTCTGCTTCTTTCTTTTGTATTTCTTTTCTTTTCCTTTCTTTTAGAAGCATTTAACAACACAGTTAACAACTCAGAGTTCTTTTTCTCTAAAATAATATAAAAACATTTACCACAACGAAGTTTGTTTCCTTCAGGTCTGCTACTTCCACTGACCAAGGCAGTCTGCCACTACAATTCCGTCTCTCTCTGTCCCTCTCTCTCTCTCTCTCTGAGACTCTATGCGTTTCTGCTGACCATAACTTTCTTTGTCAGACTTATAATCCTTCTTTCTTCATCTCTGTACAACTGCTTCATCTCCACGGGAAAACTGCTGTCCCCCAACTGCTTCGGACGACTG
>NC_068988.1:30783130-30783996 GCF_001194135.2 Octopus bimaculoides
TCCACGGGAAAACTGCTGTCCCCCAACTGCTTCGGACGACTGCTACCACTCGACACAACCGATCCTGCTGGCTCCCAGAGCTCGACTGCCCAAATTCTCTGATAACTGCTTTTGCCGCCAATTCTCGTTCTCCTATTCATCCCAAATACCATAGCTCATTGTGCTACTTTACCACCTGCCAAGATGGGTCGGTCGGTCGGTACATTCCTATCCTGCCGTTTTTGAACTTTCGCTGACCGGAAAGGGGCAGCTACGCTAAAAATAGCTGTGGTTGTCGACAAGACAAAGGAAATAACATTCTCCCCAACTGACCAGAGTACGGGTTCAAAACCCAGCCCGGGAAATAGGGATATAATGCTAATTGTATTTTCGGTCGTCGCATCAATATATATATATGGGTAGTAGTGTCCTGATACGGGAGTTCCATGATTATTTAACAGCCTCTTAGCGATTATTGTTTCCAGGTCTACTCTAAGCCAGAGCAGCAGCAGCAGCAGCAGCTGTTACAGTGCTAGCTGTACGTAAGTAGCCCTAGTCCCATCCAGTATAATACCAAGTGTGATCTCGGCATAGCCAAGATCTTAGCTATTTTACAATTTACGGTTTGTCTTAATGAACGCAGCAATTCTAATTTTTACCTGCAAACATCGATCACTAAATGTATTCGCAGTGAAATAACATAGAAACCATCGGCACACAGATATTGCATTGAGTTGAGTGGGCCACCTAGAGACGATGTTTTCCTGGGGCTAAATAACAGCCACATGGTCCTAACCAGTACTGCCACTTTATGTTCGAAAATGAATTTTACTCTCTCTCTCTCTGACTCTCTCTGTATATATATATATATATATATATATATATAT
>NC_068988.1:30786035-30787755 GCF_001194135.2 Octopus bimaculoides
ACATACATATATTAGGGTGTGTCAATTTTGGGCAGTAACTAGAAAAGTCATATCTGTAATTTTGGTAGTAATTTGTTGTAGCATATAAAAGAAAGTAGTAATTTGGTAGTAATTTGTTTAGCATATAAAAGAAAATTCTGGAATGAAAAGCAATTTCATAGAATCCTTAACTACATTAATATAAGTGTGAGAACAATTTGAACATAATCGGTTTCACCAGCATCTTTGTCTCGATTTTCAAATATACTATAATACATTCCAATATACTATTTGAAAGTAGTCCAAGCCTTCACACGCTGTTTCCTGCCATCAATTGTCGGCTGACTGCTTGTGCTTTGATGTAACCCTCCCGCTTCTCGTGACTGCAAACATGACTCGCAGCTTCACTGACTATTTTAACACTCCTCTCAACATTTTGTGTGTGTGATGGAGATTTTGGTACCGTTATTGGTGTGCCTTTAAAGCTTTTGAGATTCTTACTAGTTAAGGATGTTTTTGATGGTGGCGCCAACGCCTCAGAACTCAAATTAAACAACTCAGACAGCTTGGTGGCATTGACACTCAAATGGGCAATTTTCCTTTGACTAAATGAGCAGTCTCTCAACTGGTCATCTTCAAATTCTTAGAATGGCATCTATAGCCTCAGTACCAAGATTTGAACATTAGCTGCAAAGCATTACTTGCAATACTGCTTCCGATTGTGCATACCATACGGTTCTCCTCACCAAAAATAACACGATATCTTTCACCAACTTAATTTGTGTATTTACAAGCTGCAACTGGAATAAAGAGGGATTGCGAACATCGACCCGTTTTGGATTGAGATTAATATTAAACCAGTAAAGAAGATAGACACCAACTATAAATTCAACAATTAATCTCAAATTCATCAGGAGCTTTCCTTTTAATTGGTGTTAGGAAATCCAAATCCTGCAGAAGCGCACAGCTGTAATTAACCAACGGCTGTGACTAATCTCCAACAGACACAATGACTGAGTACTTCATCTGATATTATTGCTTGAGCAATGTGATAAGAGTGATCTATGTTGAGGTCTTTGACAATTTCTTCTGGTAACACTGGAATGGGAGGGCCTACTTGAATCTTTGGAAAGTTTGCATTTATTTCTAGTTGTGTTACTTCATCCAACATGTTACCAAGAGTACCGACCATTTAGTATTGCTTTTCATAGGAACATCAATTTCTTGGATGAGGTGACGAAGAGATAGCTTACATGTATGTGAATTACATACAATTCAAAAAAAGTCTTCTTTCAAGTTTTTTCTCTTAATAACTCACTACACCCACTTCCAGCCAATATTCACTGCTGTTTATTCCCCACCAATAGCCTGAGCTGAATTTTCAAGCCCTCTCTCTTGAAACGAGCATAAAATATTCTCAGCAATTACCTCTGCATGTTGTTTCCCTTCCAATTCACCTGCAGGTATAAAATAGAACAAAAACTGACCACTTGGCTCAGAACAGACAGTGTAGAGTTCTTTGATTAAACCTGGAAATTTTCTAGAAATTCAACAACAGATGAGTCCCCTTCTGATTACTTTCTTAAATACTTTCTTGTAAACTGTTTTAACATTTTCTAATTATTATTACCAAATAATGTAAATCTGTATTTTAATACTTTTGTGATAATCAGTACTTAACACAATAAAGCTCATACAAAGCTTTACATTTTACTTTTGACAATTTTACTTTGGTATATAT
>NC_068988.1:30788034-30789165 GCF_001194135.2 Octopus bimaculoides
ATATATATAATGTTATATTATATATTAATATTGTATATTATATTGATAGATAGATAGATAGATAGATAGATAGATAGATAAATAGATAGATAGATAGACAGATAGGTATGTGAGTGTGTTTGTGTCCGTATCTATGTAGGTATCTCTTTTACTCTTTTACTCTTTTACTTGTTTCAGTCATTTGACTGCGGCCATGCTGGAGCACCGCCTTTAGTCGAGCAAATCGACCCCAGGGCTTATTCTTTGTAAGCCTAGTACTTATTCTATCGGTTACTTATGCCGAACCACTAGATTATGGAGACGTAAACACACCGGCATCGGTTACCAAGCGATGTTGGGGGGACATGCACAGACACACAAACATATGCACACATACACACACACACACACACACACACACACACACACATATATATATATATACATATATATACGCCGGATTTCTTTCAGTTTCCGTCTACCAAATACACTCACAAGGCTTTGGTCGGCCCGAGGCTAGAGCAGAAGACAATTACCCAAGGTGCCACGCAGTGGGACTGAATACCGGAACCATGTGGTTGGTAAGCAAGCTACTTACCACACAACAAAATATCTCGTATTGTTAATGTAAAGAGAGAAATACTTCAGTGCTTCTGCAGTTTCTTGCTTGCTTATGAAAAGAATTAACATTAGCTTTTTTGCTATTTTTGAAATTCAATGAAATAATCATTATCGCTATAACGTTTAGGTGCTATTTGGTAATTAATAGAGACGTAATTTATAATACAGGGAGAATGTGGTTAATTAACCTGTAAAATGTCTGTGCTACAAAAGAATTTGAGAAGAGAGACAATAAACCTAAAAAAAAATCAATTAGCAATGATTATCTATATTTAAGACTTCAGTTTCAGTTACACAATCAACAACCATTCTTTTTAATAGCGACGCTTGGACATTTCTTGTTTAAACTTGTCTCTCCTCTTCATTCATGAGTTTTCTTCTGTTATTTATATTCGTCTTACTTGTGAGTTGTGAATTCATCAAGGTTCTGACATTGATCATTATTATTGGGTAAATGATCTTAATGAGTATTATATATATATATATACATACACACACACACACACACACACACACACACACACACACACA
>NC_068988.1:30791604-30794383 GCF_001194135.2 Octopus bimaculoides
TATATATATATATATATATATATATATATATGGGTGTATGTGTATGTTTGTCTGTCTGTCTGTCTGTATGTATGTTTGTATGTATGTATGTATCTTCTATTCTTTAATTATTATAAATCTTCCACTGACGAGTGAGCTGATTTCCAACAAAGATACAAGGCTCTATCTTTTGGGATGTATGTATGTATAAAATGGCTGCGACTCGATTTCGAGAAATGTCTTCGTTCTTTATGAACCTATCAAACACTATACCTGTAATTATTGAGGCCCTGGGACATATAACACACTGCCCAAATACCAATGTTGAGAAATTAGGCTTCTCAAAATCAGAAAAAAAGAAAGTTAATTCGAAGACTACAGATCCAATCCATCACTGGAATTGTAAGAATCGGTAAAACTTTCCAGAAGTTTATCATTTAAATATATATGAGCATGTCTAGACATGCAAATGTATGCTGAGAATGTATATATTAAACATACAAATCTGCACATACATACATACATACATACATACATACATACAAATAAAAATACCTTGTTGATATTGATATTCCAATGAAGAAGCCTCGAATCTAGGTTAGAAACCGGTTCTTTCTTTATTGGCAAGAAATTTTGAAATAAACTTTGTCTTCCCTAACTTATTATAACTTGCACACTCTCCTTATAAGTTACCAGGTTATTTTTTCCTATTTCTTTCTGTTTCTTATATTTTGTACTTTCCTATTCTTACACAAAATATTTCTCTAACAACCATTTTTATACAACATATACTTTTGACAATTTGCTCTCCGTCTGTTGGATGAATTTTTTCTGCTTCTTCTTGATTGTTTATTTTAGCAAGTAGCATGTTTAACGTGTGTAGAGTAGGTCAACATTTATCAAACCAACCTTAATATATTGTAAGTATCTTTATCGATCGAAGGTAAATCTGGTACTCAAAATATATGTGATCTTGACCAGATCCGGACGCACAAGTCAGAATTACACTAAATACTGTAAAGACGTTTGTTCGATAATCAAAATCAGAGTTTGTGATGTACATGACCTAGTCAGGAACATTATCAGCATTTGCTTTAAGCCTAAATGCAAATCTCGCCTTCATTTCATAATCTTAACCTTCTTCTTTATATCACTGAGCGCATATCTTCCGACACCTTTAAGTTTAATTTATCCAGCGTAATATCTACAAATAAATTGAAAGCTATCGATTGATTGCGTGATTCAAATAAATTCTTTTGTCCACCAACCGTATAAATACAGGTAGCTTGTTTCGATTGGTTTATTTGCTAAGATCGGTAGATAGAAGTAGACATTGATCAAAGAACTAACGAAGCTGATGGTAAAGCTGATAATTTATTTATCGTCTAAACTGTAAAGGATTCTGACAAGAAGAAAGAAAAAAAAGACATAATACCCCAAGTTTATGAGCGTGTTTAAGAAAGGTGAAATAAGCTTCTATAGTTAGAGGGAAAGTTAGTTAAAGTTGCTCGCTTATCCTTACAAGGGTAGAATAAATCTGACGATTTAAGAACATATCTTTTTCGAAAAGAATTGTCCTTACTTTGTTCTTAAATTGTCAGAACCACGATAAAAGAAATACAAAATAATCTAGTTTATGGAAACTGGAAGAAAGAAACATTGAAAGGCAGAAGATACTGATTCTAGTGAGACATTTCTGGTTGGTTGAATTTCAACTGAAATTTAAGTATACTTAGCAAGTCTGTAGCAGTCATGAATATTAAAGGTAAGTAAATTAATGAATGGAAAGAGAGATAATTTAAATTGTTTTGTTGTCATGGAACATACGCTGATTTGTGCTTCGTTACATTAGATTTACCATTATCATTCCCCATTTCCAAAGAGAATGAAGTGGGGACGCAGGGTTTCTAACAGTCATGGTTCGACCGATAAAATATCTGTAGCATTTAGTAACGTACATATACATTCTTATTTCATATCAGATATTCCAGTTCATCCATCTGTGTGCTATGCAACTTGTGTCTAAGATAGAAATCAGAGGGCAGTAAATGAGGGAGTCAGTCATTCGCTCGAACTAAATGCTAGTATGTATTGTCTATTCGACTTTCCTTTCTAATTTAATGAGATGATAATAAAAGCTCAAGTAATACACAGAAATTCGATCCAATCGATTATAAATTTTTACTTTAGAAAATCGTGGCTTTGCACCTATGTAAGAAATTATTATCATTTCTAGTTAACCTGCTAAGTGAAACTCTTGATATCAATAAAAACAAGGACACAGCTTTATTGAAATAATTCATTGAAAATTGTGAAAACAGGGAGCTGATGAAAATATTTCTTCTGAAGAATGTAATACATTGTCTACATCTAGATATGAACTTCTACGACTTTGCATTTATTAATCAGTTATTTGTTTTTCTTCTTAAAATCTTGTTTCTGTTTAAACGCTTTTAAATTCTGATTCTCCTTTTTTTTTTTTTGCAAATACATTTTACTACGATTAGAAGAAAATTAGTCATCTGTACTAGGATTTGATCACAACATTGTGGACGGTCTTCACAAACACGATACACCAAATATGTTTGATTTAGCAGTTGTTTCAATATTCAGCCACAGAAACCGTGAGAGAAATCATGAAAGCAAGTAATTTTTCTCGAAGTAAAAAATACTTGTTTCCTCTGATAATTCGTTCCATCGCATTGCATCCTTTTGGGGTCGAGAAATAAAGAATCAGTCCTGTACAGGAGTCAGTAGTTTAAAAGAGGATGACTCTTCCTGGACACAACTATATAAGATC
>NC_068988.1:30798548-30801590 GCF_001194135.2 Octopus bimaculoides
TCGTGCGGGTGACACGTAAAAGCACCCACTACACTCTCTGAGTGGTTGGCGTTAGGAAGGGCATCCAGCTGTAGAAACTCTGCCAAATCAGACTGGAGCCTGGTGTTGCCATCCGGTTTCACCAGTCCTCAGTCAAATCGTCCAACCCATGCTAGCATGGAAAGCGGACGTTAAACGATGATGATGATGATGATGATATATATATATATATATATATCCAATCCTTAAATTCTTATATATATATATGTATGTATGTATGTACTTTTTTCCAGGAATGAAAATAAAAGTCCTACTGCAAGTTTTCATGTTTCTCGTTACATTGAAGATTGGCGAATCGAACATCAACGGTAAAATTTTCAGGCAATTGTCCAAGTCAAAATGCGTGACATATTCATATGTTCGAAAGGAATACGCAAGATCCGTGACAGAATGTGCATTACGGTGTATGATGAATGACACGTGTACTTATTTTAGCTATTGTAATGGACCGTGCAAAATGTATCAATTGTTTTACTGGACATACCGTTTAAATACTAATTGCGCCTGTTCATCTTATATAATTCTCCCTGAAAACAGTGAGTAATTTATATTTTCATCTATTTTTGTGCTTTTACTATTCCCTTTCACTCATTATCCCCACGTAATGTATCAAAGCACCTGAATATTAAGAATCTCTCTTTTCTTGTTCAGTCTCATTGTTTGATTGACTCATTCATTACATTTCTTGTACGAGGGTTGGATGTAAAGGTCATAGGTTGACCAAGATACTCTCATGGAAAGTGAATAAATGAGGTTTCTTTTTGAACATAGTCCCTCTTGCTGTCCAAACACTTCTTCAATCGCTGTTGCAGCGTTTGGATCTCATTGGTGATGAAGCTGTCATCCTGTCGCTCAAAAACTCATCAACAGCAGATATGACGTAGTCATCAGTGCGAAACCAGTTTCCAACCAAGTCAAACTGTTTTTTCATGCTGAGAAAAAGATTATAATCAGATGGAACTTAATCAGGAGAATAATCAAAAGTGATTAACCACTTCAAAGCCACAGTCTTGTGTGCTGGGGCACTCTCCTGATTAAAGAAGTCACATTTCGTCAGTTTTACTGGGCGTTTTGATAGCTTTTTGTAACTACCTCAACAAGTTGGCATAGAACTTCCCATTGGTGGTGTTGCTCTTTTGAAGATATTCAACAAGCACAGCGCCATTTGCATCCGAAAAAAAAATGACCTACTCAGCAGAAAGAAAAAAAAACGACTTAGTCTTTCTGTGGTGTAGGTGATATAGGATGTTTCCATTGTATGGATTGTCTCTTTTCTCTGTTTCAACGTGATGAAGTCAACACTCATCTTCCTTTAGGGAATGTTTCAAGGAAGCACCTGGACTGCCAGGTGGTAAAGACGATCAATGTTTTCTTTGGTGGTTGCAGGTTGCAAGATTCCAGACCTTGGATAATCTTAAAGACTCTCCCTTCTTCTTAATTCAGATACTCTCTTTTGCATTGTTGGTAAAGTTAAAGCTACACCCCCTAACAAATGAAACAAGGAATATCAGCATGAATGTCCCGGGCAGGCTAAACCCTTTCTGTGCAGGTATTTAATACGTGGTCTGATCAATAAGTATCCGGACTGTTGCCATAGATTGATATTGAACTCTGCTGTGAATGCGCACTCAGGTTTAATGTTCTAACTCACTTCCGCTGTTTACAGCAGTGCTTGGAAGGAAGGTGTGTAGCCTGTGATCGTCGCATTGACCATGACAGAGAGAGTTGAGCTGAGAATCTGCATAAAATTTTGCTAAAATCTTGGTGATACCTGTTCAGAGGGCTATGCAAAGATTTCACTACGCTTTCATCATTCTTGGCACAATGAAGGAGATCTTGTATAACTGAAATCCGATGTCATTTTGGTCAGCCGAAAGCAGTTTTGGCACAAGCTTGGCATTCTCAAATCTTCAGTGATAATGGAGTTAATCGAACTAACTAATCTGCACATCCTCTGATAACTCACTCGTGGTGATTCGACGATTTTCCCCCACATCTGGGATGTTTTTCTCAGTTCTGCTGGTTGCAGCTCTCCAAGAACGTTCATCAATATCGAATTTTTTTTAGCCATCTCTGAAACGCCTCAACCACTTGTGTGTGGCTCATGTACTCCTCTCCATACACTTTCTGCAACTTTGCGCAGGCCTCTGAGCAATTTATTGCCATGACCACTTTCTTTGTCAAAGTCAATGCGATCACATGCTACACACCTTCCTTCTAAGCACTGCTGTAAACAACAGAAGTAAGCTTTAACGTTAAGCTTTGATGCACTTACACGGCAGAGTTGAAAGTCAATATTTGCCAAGCGGCTTCATTCTGCGTTCTGTAGTTATGTTACTGTGGCAACAGTCCGGATGCTTATTGATCAGATATCGTAAGACTACTATACCAAATTTTGTCCATTTCGAGAGAAGTCGCTAATAATTACTTTTAAGTAGCTAGCGATTGACACTCAGTGATGGATACTTGTCTGCTACACGTAGCAGTAGTCTAACCCTGCTAGCAATATATATAAAAAAAATAAATGTCACACACTCACTGGTTTTGCAACTAAAACCACTGAATAAAGATGAATAAGATCGAAATCACGTGATATAGTGGCCTCCATGCTAGGTTACTAGGAGGGCCTCTCCCCCGCTTGCGCTATGTATCGAGTCAATCACATTTGATGAAACTCATTTGACCTACCATTTTTCTTTATGTAGAAAAAGATATTTCAAATTACACATCAAACTGACCGTCTTTATACTTACTTAAATATATAGGTATCCTCATACACACACACACACACACACACACACACACACATATATACATGGACAACCGATGGTGCATTTACGTTCCCATAATTTAGCGGTTCCGCTAAAGTGAACAATCGATAGAATAAGTACTAGACTTACAAACAGTAAGTCCTGAGGTCGATTTGCTCGATCAAAGGCGGTGCTCCAACAAGGCCGCTGTCAAATGACTGAAACAAGTAAAAAAATAAAAGTAAATATATAT
>NC_068988.1:30802034-30807004 GCF_001194135.2 Octopus bimaculoides
TCAGAACTTTAGAACCTTGTCCCTAGATTAGGAAAGAATATTTCATCTGCATAAGGCAGCGAGCTGACGGAAACGTGAGCACGCCGGGCGAAATGCGAAATGCTTAGAGGTATTTTGTCTGTCTTTACTTTGTGAGTTCAAATTCCACCGAAGTCAACTTTTCCTTTCGTCCTTTCGGGATCGATAAATTAAGTTCTAGTTGCATACTGGGTCGATCTAATCGACTGGTCCCGTCCCCCAAAATTTAGGGCCTTGTGCCTAGAATAGAACAGAATATTTCGGCTGCATTAATATTTTAAACGTGTACACTTAATAGTTGACATTTACATATATATATGCACCTCGTTACAAATTTCATTTTTATCGCATATTTTGGCATCATTTTTTTTTAATACAGTGTATATAAATGTATCTATTTTATAAGTTTGTGTGTGTATTCACGAATTAATGTATTAGTGTATTACGCACTCCACTCACACATACACACCAATTTCTATCCACAAATGCGGTTCTGAGCACTCATTCTCGTTGTTCGATATCAACTCTTATATGTGTGTATGTATGTATGTATGTATATGCACACACACATACACATGCACATAATATCTAATTTTATTATGCCTGCCTACATTCAAAATTTTAAGAATAGACAAGAAATATTCGCATATACATAACATTTGGGGAACTGTAACAGAAGAAAAATGTTCCTTTATCAAACAACTTAATTGGGACTGCACTGAGTCTTTATGGCCATCGTTGAACACACACACACACACACACACACTATATGTTAAGACAGTGCTGTCTACATCTATAAACAATTATTGTCTATAGATGTAGACAACTGTATATATGTGTGGACAACATACCCTTGGTATACAGTTTTATTTTCTTGGTGTTCCGTTTTCTCTCAGTAATACAAGCCCCTTCTGACACTCATTTCTCTACTTTGTAGCCCTGAGAGAGAGAAAACAAACTAAGATCTGAGAAAGATCCATTAAGAATTAAATTCACTGTTTATCAGATGAAAGAAAGAAAAATCTTCACAATAGTTTTTAGATTTCAATTGAATCTGAGGAAGTCATTGAAACCAAAGGAAATGAATTTAGTTTGGAGGAGTATTTCCCGGAAGATTAGCTCAGTTTGGGACTTTACGAGAATTTTATTTGATTTCTTTTCTTCTGTTTTAATATCACTCCCTCCCCATTGTCTACCATTGCTTTTACCATTTTTTTATGGCTAAAAGAATGAAGTGAAAATAAAACAACAGAGACCATGTCCCTATAGATGTGTTTCTGAAAACTCTCAGCTTACCTCAGTCCCATTACTGACCAGAAAAATTACTGAAATATGAATCAAAAATATTAAGATGAATCTTGAGAGATTTTATATAGAATATAGTAACTTTCTAAATAAATAAAATAATGTTCACTGCACTTAATAACATATTGACATATTTCCTTTAAAATCTTAATAAATTTTACGTATAAAATAATTTTGTCTATTATTTTACATTTAAAAGATTATTATTTATTACTCCTGCAGATACAAGCTGACAGAAAATATTTGAATTAAAGACATCCTCTGGAAAAATCAGCTTAGCGTTTCATCCTTTCGAATTTGATAAAATAATTTACTGGTCTAGTCCAGTAACTGGGTCGTTCGTATCGACTAACGCCCTCCCACTAAACCTAGTAGCTTTGTACCCAAATTTGAAATATTATTTATTACTCTGGTAGTACCAACAGCCGAACCCATCCGAGAGGTATACAGGGAAATTAAAGAATACTACACGCAATCGTTCATTGTCCGTGCACAAACGACTTGTTGGTTTGCGTTGAGCAGCTCTTGTTTCGTGTAAGCCAAATCTGGCTTTTCATCGAGTTTATAGTGGAGATCGATGCACCATCTTCTTTTGACAGAGAAGGGAGGCATGTCCTCTCTGTTCAGTGGTTGTGGCGAAAGAGATTGCGTGGTAGAGGTTTATATACAGGCACGTTTTTATCTGTTCAAGCTTTCAGCAATGTCTTCATTATAATTAGATGAGAAAAGTGGGTGTAGAGAGGAATGTGCTACCTTCTTGTATGTCTGTCGGAAATGGATGAGAAGGGCAAGACTGGTGAGGCTGAATTGACCTACTTTGGGTATGCTTTTCTAAGTAGGAGGTAAAAAAATGGAAGAAGGCACTTCCAGTGTCTTGGCAACGGCAGAGTATTATCAAGACAACTTCTGTGAGGTTTCCCTGAATTACTCTGTGTGGACTATTCGGCTGATAGGGATTCTGTTTAATAACTACTTTTAAATACTATATCATATCCCTTCTTTTGTATTCTTGTGTTTGTATTGTTTTTGTAAACATTTTTCATGAGTAAAGGGGCTTAACAAAATCGGAAATTATTTGATTCAACCAAATGCGGGCGTATGTCGAAAGGTGCAAATAAGTTCGTCTCTCTTGTTAAGGATTAAAATGTGATATCGCATAACATCTATTCTCTTATATAAGCAACTAGACTTTGATCTATTCCTAAGCGTCGTTGCATATTATTTCTTATATAAAGTGACTCGGCACTCCGTAATCACTTTTTAAAATATATATAGAAAATGTTGGGTGTTGGTGACGAAATGAATTGTACAGCTGTGAGCAACTTTTGGATGATTGCGCTGTGATAATTATGCGTCAACAGAGGAGTCATCAGCACGGTGAACATGGCGTCATTTTTAGGCGTGTGCTGTCCCATATTTAGGCATTCCCATTCCAGCCCATAGAATGTTCTGTATGCAGTTGTAGATAACATATATATATTGTTCTTGTTGAAGATTAAGTGCGTGAATTTCAAGCAATTAATCTTAAATCAATATTTATTAGTTCACCTTCCAGTTCCATCTTCTATACGGTTCACAAAAATGCAAGCACATATTTTACAAGAATCCTATCTCATTTAAGCCTGCTCCACGATTTCCTCTTGTCATTTCTCTCTTACAAATGCCTTTCTTTATTTTGCTCTCTCTCCGTCACTTTCTCATTCTCAGTCTCTCTGACCTCATCTTCTTCTCTCTGTCACCCTCCCAGTCTCCTGTTTTCTCATTTCATCCTAGTCTAATCTTTCCTCTCTCTCGGTCTCGTCTTATTCCTTCTTCATTTCATTGAACTTTGTATTTGCAGGTGAAACTCGTCTTGTGAATAAATAAAGCTGATGTTCAATCATTGACTTTCGACGGAAGAGGGACAAATCACACATCGTGGTTCGTGGCTAATAAACTAATTTCAACACAATGGTTTGGAGATGTATCAGCAAAATACAGTATATATGAGTATATATTAAGCATTTGATCTTTATTTGCATTTATAACTTCTCTTTGATAATAATTACGATTTCTCACATAGGCAAACATATGTTACATATTTGGGAAACAGTAAACATTTAACTATGAAACATCGATCTCAGTAATTAACGCGTATTATTTTATTGACCCCATAAATATAAACAACATGCATGAACACGGTGGGATTGGCACTCGAAATTTTCTGGAACAAAAATTACTGCAACAAGGCTTATTGTTTACAACCTTATTGATTCTACCTTTAGCGCTTTTAAATGTTAATGATGATGATGATGAAGATGAAAATAGTAATGATAGCAACAACTACAACAATAGTTCTAATAATAATAATGATTGAAAATTTTGGCACAAGGCCCGCAAATTCGGGGGAGAGGGTAAGTTGATGGCATCGACCCCAGTACTCCGTTAGTACTTATTTTATCGACCTCATCCTACAAGACACATTTATCGACCTCATCCTATAAGACACATTTCATAAAGCTTCCATTCCAGATCTCGGGCCTTCTGACAAACTCCTTTTTTTCCCAAATTGCATCCGCTGAGAAAAGTTAAAAGAGTACGTCCACTGTTTTGTCATCTAGAGCTAACAACACTGATTAATACGTGATTCTAATGATAGAACAAATGTGGTGTGACGGAATATATTTTCTAAATCTATCTAAAACATGTAGAGATTTCCATATAATATGGCAGGCAAATCTCATTCAAATAGCATTCTATGATCATTGGTTAATGTAGCGCTAGATGAACTGTGTTTGAAAAAGAATTATACCGTAAAAACCGAGGCTAAAATAACAAAGGGGGAATGGTATAGTCATCTCAATGGTTAAAGATAAACTGAACGATCTAATTAAACAGAACCGGGTGCCGTAAATAGAATCGTAAAATTTTCCAACTACAATAACGTTTATTGAATTAATCAGATCTAATATATTAGTTCCAGTGGAAAATCCTTCAGAATCACGGCAGAAGGAAAAGATGACTAGCTGTATGCTTGGAAGCAGGATGGAAAATATTACGATATTAAATACAGAATGAACATCAATGATATGAGATATATTTCGTTTTTATATATGCAAATCATTGTATATATTTGTGTTTGTAAATGTGTGCGTGTGTGTGTGTGTTTTACGTGAGTACGTGCGTGCGTGTATACGCATATATGCAGGTATGATTGTTTTGTATACTTCATATTTAAAAAAATATTTCAATTCTTCCTAACAGGAGGTAACTGGTTTCAAACAAAGAAAGGCGCTATCGCTGGGTGATAAACATTATCATTACAAATCGCTCTTTGAGAAAAGTCTCATTTACAGATTGTATCTGCTGAAGTTCATGTGAGCCAGTCACTTACTTTTGCCTGAAAATCTTAGCTTTTCCAAATTGTCACTGCGACATTTAGTAACATAACCAAGTGAACTAATGATTATTGATATAAATGTGAATTCATAATCAAGGTAGAGCGGCCGCTGTACATAGATATTCTCTTTCTCGTTGGTTTTGCAAGAAATATTTCTAACTTCAGGGCAGCCGACTAATGTCATTGTACACGACATTTCTTTCGTGTCTCAAACAACTATGTCAAGTGTACTATTTTGACGCTCGGAAGAAGTTTCGAAAGAAATGCT
>NC_068988.1:30807189-30808757 GCF_001194135.2 Octopus bimaculoides
AGGTTTAATAAAAAATAACAACTAATTAGTCAATAATGTATTCACCCTTGTTGTTTACAACTTCTTCGCAACGTTCAACAAGATTTTCAATACCTCGTTTGTAGAAATCATCCGATTTCGACTCGAAAAATTGATCCAACCAAGCTTTGGATTCTGCATCAGTATTGAACGAAACTCCGCGCATAGCATTTGAAAGAGATCGAAAGAGGAAAAAATCCTTCGCTGCCAAATTACGAGAGTACGGCGGGTGTAGCAAAAGAACTCCATGCTGTCGATTAGGTCTTTTCTCTTGAATAACCGTGTTGAGTCGTTCCATCTGTTGAACATAGAGTTCCGCGTTGACCATTTGGTTCCGTTCAAGCAATTCGTAATGGAGAATCCCTTCCCAGTCCCACCATACGCACATCGTTTTACGCGGATGAAGATCTTGTTTCACGCGCGGTGTCGCTTGTTTACTGGGGCTAAGCCATTCCTTACGCTGCTTCATATCGATGTACAGGCACCATTTTTCGTATTTGAGGTCAAAATTTCCATTTTTGAACTTAGCATACCAATCATGAGGGGTTCTTTCAGCTATGGCACCCTCTCCATACACAGCACAAATGTCGCGAGCAGCTTTTGCGGCCTTAGAATCTTGATTAAAAACAAAAAGAAGGAGGTGTCGAAAATGCTCGTTTTTCTTAACTTGACATTCCATTTTAATGATCTAAAAATAAACAAAAATTAACTAGAAAAAAGGAAAAAGCGAAATAGATTCCCAAATGATTCAAAAATAGAATTTTAGAAAAAAATTGATACAAAAATCTAAAAACGCAATGAATTCCAAAATTTAAAAAAAGGGCGGGAACTTAGTTACCAACCCAATATATATCATTGTGAAATTCAAATTACGATGAACGTAAACAAACAAACGAAGTTTGCTTTTAGAAGCGTTGAGATGTCTTAGAAAGTTAAAGAAGTGATTTTAAATTCTCAAACGCAGGATAATGCTAATAATGTAGCCTGAACAGGATAAGCTACCCCTATTTTTCAGAAACAAGTGTTGGCGGCCAAGTGCCATTTGAGTGACACCATCCGGCATAGCTGACTGTAATAATCTTAATCAACTTCCTTCATCTTTTTTCCTGCGGTCTGTTGTCAATATTATTGGGTATTCTTTATGCAAATATGCAGCAGATCTCAGGATCTTGATGACTTTTATGTCTCTGAAGCAGACGTTCTTGTTAGAACAGCTGAGTAGTCCAAATACTACTATCAATGCAGGTGCTGTAAATGCATATTACGATACTGTCTTAATGTAAAAGGAAACTACTAAATGCTAAATATCTTTTAAGGTCTAGAGTAATATCATTTGGTTACACTCTCCTTGTTTTCATTACTTTCGTGTGCTACACTTTTGCTGATAGCTATGTTAGTATTTGTAGCATTCATTTTGCCCAGTAGGAAAGCACAGAGAGGGGCCAGTGACACAAAAAATTGTGGGAACGGCTTTACCACGTCCACTTGTTAAAGATGAATGCTTATGTTGATCAATCTCCATCCCTGTATCAGTAGAAAATTTTGTGATT
>NC_068988.1:30808767-30812833 GCF_001194135.2 Octopus bimaculoides
TGTGTGTGTGTAAATTTACATCTTAAATATAATTCCTGAAACGTTTCCAGCATATTATGTACTTATTTTTGTGATGATTTAGTAAACATAGACTCTTTCTGTTAACGTATTGAATTTTTGATTCGTGGGGGTTTAATTTCTTGTTCATTGTTACATAAGTGTGTGTTGTTGTGGGTTTGTGTAATGTTAGTGTCATTTTATTGGTCTTTCATGTTATAGTATATGTTGCGTGAATTATGTTGTTTTAAGTTATAAGGTGCTTGTGGTATAGGATGTAAATTTGTATTTTTCAAATATTGCAGCTTTTGAAATTAACCAAAATCTGAATTTCAATTGATTTAAAACAAAACTTTCTTTCATTGCAGATCCTCAATTTTATAGCCTACAAGCTTTGGAAGTCTACATATTACTAAACAAGATGTTTTATTCCTGAAATTATGTATGCTACCATCTATATGTATATATATATATATATATATATATATACATATATGCGCACGCACGCACACACACACACACACACACACACACATAAATATTTAAGAATATTATTGACAATGGTTTTCAAGTTTCGGGATTCTACTCCATCATTGGATTAGGGTACATTTGAGTTCATCTTCGCTTTATATGGTCTCTGATGAGGTAAAATGCTCTTGAGTAGGTGGTGTCCTCTTGACTGAGAACTATGGTGTAGCTTTGGTTGCAATAGAAATATATCAGGAAATATTGTAATTGATTAAATTTGGAGTTGTGTTATTGTTCACTATTCAGTCAAGCATGTAAAAATGTGTAACATGGTGTGTCTATTCAATTGTAACGGTTTCAGGTCTTGAGTTTGCTTTTTAGGGAGTTTTAGAAGAATGCTGTTCAGGGAAAAGATTAGTAGGTCAGCAATGTGTCATTGCATTTTTTTCTTTATTTTGTTGGATACTTGATAGGAGACAAATCTATCCCTTCGTTTCGGAAATGTAGATGTTATAGTTGATAGTTCAGCCTAGTATTTAAATCTTCATAATTAGGTGTTTTCATTTAGGTCTGTAAGATTTTAGCTTATGTAGCTATTAAGTTTTCACCAAAGGACGAAAGCAGAAGTAGAATTTAGTTCAGCAGATTCTTTCATCTTTTGTCGCTGATATTCAGGAGACTTAAACTGTATTTTTTGCCTCAACTTTAGATCATGGTTTTTTTAGTATAGACATTTGTTTAATCTGTACTTTAAAGCTTACAAAATGTTGAAATTCGGAGTAAGGCTCAGTTGCTTAGCAGAGTTCTTTCCCATGTATTAATTGTTGGACCATAAACCGAATTTCAATAGTAAGACATCCTTCAGACTTATAAAACATTCGAACTCTGACACAGACATTGTTAAGGAAAACATTCATAGAAGACAAAATTTTATCTAGCACAATAGCAAACTCAGCATTGTCCTGCTAGAGTAACACATACGAGGTTATAAATTGGTTTAGTAGAGTGTATATTAGAGTGTGTTTAAAGTATTATTCCAGCCGTCTACTTTAGACTGGAATAAAGACAAATAACCGCGGCAGGTCAGCTTATTAAATGCCTAGTATTAATATACTTAAATAACAATAACCTAGACAGTTATAATTGTCTCTTCTGAAACAAAGTTCTCAAATTTCTGGAATGCACAACATACATTCTTTTTTGGAACATTGGATCTCGAAGCCTGACCGTTCCGGGGATCTTCGACATTTTCTATCCAGTGGTTTTTTCATTCATTTCGTTGCACGTATTCTACAAGATCTTGACGCCACTTCTGAGTTCTGAGACGAAATATTTTGATAAATGATAAAATACCAGTATATTAAAATAATGATTTACTGAGACGGAACAGCGATTTAAATCCACTTTAGTAAACTACTAACATTTTTTAGTTCCATAGATTCCCTTTCACCTGACATAAGATGATGTATAAAGTCAAGCCGTTCACAGACCACCTCACGAATTTCACTTCTCAAAATCCACTACTCCTAAGAATTATCCAATACATCAATTCATACTATTGGTCACCATACTCTGGTTTCACCATTTTAAAACTTTATTCCTCTCATCTGAATGATTTCATATTTTGACATAAGTTCAGCAATTTTGTGGAAGGTGTTAAATCGATTATGTCGACCCCCACCTCTCGACTGATACTTATTTCATCGACCGCGAACGGAAGAAATGCAATGAGGACCTCGGCCGAATTTGAATTTAGAACATATAAACTTACGAAATGCCGCTGAGCATTTTGTCACTGCCACGTCACCGCCTTATTGTATGATTTGATATTGTTTAAATTTTTTTTTTGTCGTCCATTGAAAAACTAAGTACACGTTTCGGCACATCTCATTCTTATATATTGCAGTTATTTTTGACATAATAAACAAAACACACACTTTATGACAGTGATATTTTGTTACTTATCTGCATTTGCATCTCATTTACTTTGCAATATTACAATGAATGCAGAAATTTTAAATACAGCTCCATAGCCAATGTTATTCACACGCTCTGTCTTTTTATTATCTGTGTAAACGCTTGTGTTTTTACCGACTTCGTAACGTTATTAACTTGAATATAGCCTGCATTTCTTACACGCTGGTTGTATTTCTTGTTTTCCCATCTGCTATTTCATGCATATATATTCTTCAATGTACATGCGCGTGTACACATAAACATTACTTTTTTGAAGTTCATTTTCTGTTACAGGTTAAAATATATCCTCTCTTATATTTTTGAACTGAAAGTACTCACTGATTTCTTTAAAACATTTTATCAAAACTCTCTCTAAAATTACATTTTCAGCTGACTTGTTGATACGATACTTAATGTCTTGAATATATTATAATGTTTTCTGATCCATTGAAATGTATTCTTTTGCACAAATAAAAATCTTATCGAACGATATTTGTTTTAAGAGTTAATGTTGGCATGTATATCATAAATCTCATAATGGTGGCATCAGCGTTGAATTAGTGGACTTCTGTATGTATTCACCATTTGCTGTGGTTCAGTCATTTTCAAAAACATTTTCAAAAAACATGAAATATAATTAAACAGGACGGTCTCAGCGGCAGCGCATTTAACATGCTTTCTTCTGAAGGCCAATCTGTGGTTAAACGACATTTAAAGGAAATTCAATGTTGTCAATCAACTTGCTATGATATATTATAATAAGCGATTTCAATTAATTAATTGCTAATTAATTAGTGATTTCATTTATTTAAAAACTTTCAAAAACTTACCTTTCAAAAATTCAACTTTTTGTAAATATTTACATGACTTGAGCTTCGATTGGATGGATAAGGTAATGTTTTAAAATTATGATATTTTTCGTAAATATGGGTATATTGTGCTGAAGAGTGTAATACGTACCAAATTTAAATTAAATGAAATTTTAAATTAATTTCTTTAATTTGAGCTATGGTACGCTATGAAGCAACTGTAAATTTGAAATAAACTTTTATTCATCTCGCCCGCTTATTACAGCTATTTCGTATCAAGGCAAATCGTGGATGTTTATTAGAACATCTATTTTCAACATGAAAGGAAGTGGATCTTGCTGTCTTCCTCTTTCTCCGTCTATACATAAATATTTGCCGCCTCGGCAAGAAGCATGCTGAATTCTCAGAAGGAAAGTTATAATTCTTATCCTCTACCTTTTTGTAAATACTTATATAACCAGAACTCCAAATGGCTGTGGAGGAATAAGATAATGTATTAAAATTATACATATTTTGCGTAAATATGTGTATATAATGCTGAAGAGAGTAATAGTGGTAAATTAAATTTAAATTAATTTTTTTTAATAATTTATTTCATTTGAACGTTAAATTCGAATTTATAGTAGACTAATTAGCGTCTCTAATTTTGAAATAAATTTTTATTTATCTCGCCCGCTTATTATAGCTATTTCGCATCAAAGGAAATCGTACATGTTTATTAGAGCATCTATTTTCAACATGTAAGGCAGTAGTTTTTGCTGTCTTCTTCTTTCTCTCTGTCTCTCTCTTTATATATACATACATATATACATATACATACATACATATATATATAT
>NC_068988.1:30813958-30814634 GCF_001194135.2 Octopus bimaculoides
GACGTGATGGCGGAGACAACGGCTGAAAAAGTTGAGATGGCTCGTGTGGCGGGTCTTTTTGAAAAGCAAGTAAGAGAGGTTTTTTGTGGGTTGCAAGCATTGTGGGGGAAAAAAAGGAAGAAAACGGCGAAGAAGGGACTGAAGATGTTGGAGGAAGGAGCGAAGGTCAGGCATGGTGAGAGGATGTGAATGTCGGTGTGGGTGTTATTGGTGGCGAGACAAGGGAAGGACGAGATAGGTAGAAGGAGAACGAGATAAAAGTGAAACAAGTCGAAAAAAGTGGAAAAAAGTGTAAGAGTCACGGACAAATTTTGCTGATATCCAATCAAGGTGCAGGAAAGGCGTGATCCAACAGGAACAGTAATCTGAGGTAACAAAAGATTCCGGCAGTTGGGTACTCCAAATCCAGTTGAAAGGTCAGGATCCGTGTGAGCGTACGTTATATAAGTTCAAAAAAAAGACAAAATCAATAACAAAAAAACAACAAAGTGAGGACGTGATACGGATAGTGTTATTAGACGCTCGGGAAAGGAAAGAGAGAGAGAGAGTATGACGTTTCGGGCGGAGCCCTTCGTCGGCACCGATGTCCACGGGGTTACATTGTGGAAGGACCAGAAAAGGAGGTGGCGGAGGAAAAGTTCTTTCTAAGACAGGAGAGTGAAAAAGGGAGGTGAAT
>NC_068988.1:30819592-30825724 GCF_001194135.2 Octopus bimaculoides
TCATATATTTACTTACACCAGCACACTAATGGCTATCTCCCTCCCTCCCTCCCCCTCTCTCTCTCTCTCTTGTTCTATATATACATAGATTCTATTCTTTCATTTGTTTTTTACTAGTTTCAGTCATTTCAATGCGGCCATGCTGGGGCATCGTCTTCAAGAGCGTTAGCCAAAGAAGTCGAACACGAGACTTATTCTTTATAAACCGAGTACTTATTCAATCTGTTGCCTTTGCCGAATTGCAAAGGGACTTAAACACTAATTTATACCCCCAAATGCACATTTGGGGGTATAATTTAGTCGGCTATTAGAGTTTAGAATAAGCTGAAGCAGAACTTAATTAAAATTATAGTTAATTATAACAATAATATTAAAGTTAAAATACTAAATGCATTATTATATGCAATTTGATTATAAATAATCCTTGTAAAGCCTAACGATATATCTTCGTTTGATAAGTTGAGGTGCATACTACAAGAATAAGAGAATGCAACGAAAAGATTAAAAGAATCACATTTTAGTATTGAACGGAGAGTATAAATAAACATTACTGAATATTAGATATTAATAAAAATACTAAGAACCGTTTATCAATAATAATAATAATAATAATAATAATAATAATAATAATAATAAAAACAATCTATGCTACAATGGAGAAAGCAGATTATTAAATAGGTATGTAACAATTACTAAGAGTACTAAAAGAAGGCAATTATTAAGCGTTGACCGTCTGGAATTTTTTTTTTTTTTTTTTATAAATTCCTGTTTTAAGAAATTACTTATAATTTCGATTTTGAAGTTTCTTGAATTTTTTAAACACCATTTTCTCACAAATTTAAAGGATCTATTTTAAAACGGGGGCCACATTTTTCATTAATGTTTTACGTAGTGATTTTGGTACGGAAAGACTTTCAAACTTCGTATACTTATCTATTTTGTGTTATAGAACAGAAAAATATTTTTGTATTCGAATTTATTTCATGTAAAAAATTGTCTTATTTCGATAATTTCAACCAATCACTGACAAGTATTCAGTTGTTTACATTTACTCCTTTGGCTAATTAAGCGATGTAAAGCGTATTTAATCTCCCCTACCTTCGTTTTATTTGCTTTTTTCATTTTAAATTTGCTTTAACCCTAACCCTAACCCTAACCCTAACCCTAGAGTTAGGGTTAGGGTTAATTGTTTCAGAATCGTTTGTTTATGTAGTCGGCACTTAATGTATATCGGCTGAATGGACGTTAGTGATTGGTTGAAATTACAGAAATACGACAACTTTCACATGGAATAACTTATGGATTTCTTTTTTTTTTAAGAAGACTAAGAGAAAAAAGATGTTTTATATGACACATTCTACCAGTGTTTCAAGTTTCAAAGTGTTTCGTTAATGAAAAATGTGGCCCCCGTTTTAAAAAAGATCCAATTTAAATATTAAATATTAAATATTAAATATTAATTTTGTAGGCGTCGGAATGGCTGTGGTAAGTAGCTTGCTCACGAACCACATGGTTCTGGGTTCAGTGTTACTGCGTGGCACTTTGGGCGAGTGTCTTCTACTATAGCTTCGGGCCGAACAAAACCTTGTGAGTGGATTTGGTAGACGGAAACTGAAAGAAGCCCGTCGTATACAGGTAGATCTATATATGTATGTGTGTGTATATGTTTGTGTGTCTGTGTTTGTCTCCGTAACCTAGTGGTTCGGCAAAGTGACCGATAAAATAAGTACTAGGCTTCCTAATAATAAGTTCTGGGGTCGATTTGCTCGACTAAAGATGGTGCTCCAGCATGGCCACAGTCAAATGACTGAAACAAGTAAAAGGGTATTCATTGCATTCACTGCGTCCAATTCATCACAAATTTAAATATTCATTGCAGTCACTGCGGAGTATTCCATTCTCATTTACACAGTCTCGCACTCTCTCTTTTAAGTTTTCATTTGCTACTTGGGAAATCGACAGTTTATTCTATTAATTATACGTAATTTATTATTTATTGAATGGAAATTTTTAAAATACCTGTATAATTTTTAGATGCAGGATAGGTGGGAGAAGAGCCTAGAAAGTGGGGTAATTACTATTAGAAGACGAGAAGAAAAATGTTACCGACAAGTATTCGAAATTTGCACCTTACTCACAGTTTTCCCAACACTCTATAACTAAACCAATATATACACAAACAAGTAGAACGAGCGACTTCAACAGGTACACACTCGCGCACACACATAGATACACATGCACAAAAATGAAAGACAATGAATGCGTGTGTGCGTGCGTGTGTGCGTGCGTGCGTGTGTGTGTGTTTGCTATTCAGACAAAACTTTGTGCTGCATTACTTTTGCGAAGTTCTGTCAGTGAACAGGTCGCGGTTTCAAACTGAAGAAAATATTTTGACACAAATGAAATTTTAATGTTGAAGTGAAACTGGTACTACTTAAATACAGAGGTCCCTTAACCAGACTACTTAAACACAGAGGTACTACTTAAATACAAGTGTTACGTACAAAACATTTTGAAAGTATGTTGTGTGGACGCCTGTATTTATATAAATACAGGCGTTGCTATGTCGTAAGGAGCTTTTTTGCCAATCACACGGTTCTGAGTTCAGTCCCACTGCGTTGCATCCTGAGCAATTGTTTTCTGTAGCCTTGGTCCGACCAGATCCTTTTGAGTTGATTTGGTAGACGGAAACTAAAAGAAGTCCGTCGTATATATATATATATATATATATATATATAGATAGATAGATAGATAGGGCAGGGAATGGTCAATTAGTAATAAAATTAGTAATTAACAATTTTGCCGGGTAGCTCAGTATGAAAAAACCTTTATCGGTAAAACCATTTATAATCATAAATATATAGGGATTAGCAGTAGCCTGCTTCTCCAACATACTGAGAATTCAGAAATAGCAGCTAAAGAACTACTGATTCCAAAACTACAGTAGTTCTTTAGCTGCTATTTCTGAATGTTCAGTATGTTGGAGAAGCAGGCTATTGCTAATCCCTATATATTTATGATTATATATATATATATATATATATATATATATATATATTATGTGTGTATGTTTGTATATGTGTGTGCGGCTTTGTTTATGTATTTGCTTGACAACCGGTGTTCCTGTATGGCCGCAGTCGAATGACCGAAACACATATAAGAACAAAAAACAATACATACAAACATACACACATTCACAAATACACACACAGACAAACACACATATACATGTATATATATATATGTGTATGTTTGCGTATGTGTTCATGTGTGCGTGCGTACATGTGTGCTGTAGTGAGCACAAATGCGTACGAAATACAAGATAGTCGAAATAGTCTTCGAATTTGATGTTATTCTGTGTATGACATTATGCGCTATCCTGGAAACAATAAATTGCCAAACATTTATTTAAATACAGTATATACATTTGGCCAATTCGTCACCAACTGTTGGATAAATTTTAATGCTTTTTCATGATTGTTTCATTTAGTAATTAACATATTTAAATTTTGTAGGTAGACCAACATGTACTAAATCAAACTTAATATATTATTAAGAAATACCTAAACCTGCTAACCGAAACTCTTGATATCAATAATGATCACAACACAATATAGTTGATATAGTTTATTTGTAAATTGGGAAAGCAGAGAGCAGATGAGGAAAATATTTCTGCTGAACAATGTAACTAGCTGTCTACATCTGGATATGTACTTACGTAATCTTACAAATATTACGCAAGTACTTGTCTCATATTTCAGTTTAAACTCTTCTGTACATTTAACTCTTATTGTTACTGTTTACCTAAGGATTTCCGGTGTAGCACTCCTACACCGCCACCCGCTCTCGATAGATCACAGGACGAGAATAACTCGTAGTCTTCGTAAATGGATGCTAGAGCGTATTTTCTGGAGATCCTTGTTTCACTACTGGCAGCCACATCTAGATCAAGCCACTTGAGATCATTGAGACAGTGACCTTGCTTCCAAGCAGATCCCAGGCCACGCGCATTCACACACTCCATTCTCAGCCCAGTCATGCTAGTCCGAGAAAGAAAAAGAGGAGGTTACTCACCTTGAATTTTGAGAAACCCGGAAGATCATAACTTGTCTACTGGCGAAAATTTTCTAAAGCCGCTCCAACTGCCTTTTATCAACTGAATGTTAAAAATCCCCACACTAAATGGGAATTCTTCTCTTATAGTTATATAAATGTCTGACGACGTTTTAATTACGTCTGTCGTTTGGGGTTTTGAGGATGAAATTTTGAAATTTCTTTCCCGCTGTCGCTACTTTATTTTTGTTTTGGCTAACAAAATTCATCAATTCGGTGTTGCACTTGCTCACAACGGTGAAATTGGTGGGTACATGTTGTCTACAGTCTGATGAATATCCTTGGTTTTGAAGTTCTGTAATTGCTTGTTTCTGTGTTTCTGTGATTTTATGCTGTTCTTGATGTTGCTGCTTTTGAAGTTGTTGTTCTTGTCTTTATTGAAGTGGTTGTGAATAGTGTTACAGTTGTTTCTTTATATCTTTTATTTGAGGTCTTGAAGTGAGGTCTCTCTTCGTCTTTCACCTACCCCCTTTTGTCACTAGGATCCATTTTTAGTTGTGCTCTTCTTTCTCCATGTCATTGCAGCTGATGTTGGTTTGAGAGGCAGAGCGTTCAGGAAAATCTTGCTTTACCGTGTCATCTTGCTTTGTCTTGGTTTGGGAGTGTGTGTGGTGGCGGGTGTAGGTATCTCGAACACTTGTTCGTGATTTTGAGTTTGTGATGTTTGTAGTGTTGGCAGCGATGCGAGCTTAGTTTTCCTTGTTTCAGGGCAAAAATTCTTGAAGTGAGTCACAGGTTCATATATGTGACATCTTAGCTTTCTTACACTCCACTAACACTGATAGGTGAGTACCATCCAAGATACCGATTAGATCAGGAAGTTGGTCGATATGGTCTTGCTTCCATTGTAAGGTCAATTCCATACCTATAGCTGACTAGTTTTGCTTAGGTATTTTGTTGACCTCTAGTATTGTCACTTCGTCTTCTTCTAAACCTGCCAAGACCGCTGCCTCTCTCAGGTGATGGATATTTCTGGCGGCACATTCATTATCCTAATTTTAGCGAGGCGTTCGCTGCGATAGCTGGGGATTAAGTAGTTTTCATTCCTCAAAGTGGTCGCGGAATGACACTTTCCTTCTTCTTCCGGCCCAAATTTCACCGCAGTAGTTCCAAGCTTCTTTTCTCGGGTGATGTGGGTCTTCTGTGCCCACCAAGGGATTTTGACGTCAATAAGTGCAGACCATTCTACATCTTTGCTCTTATTTTTATCCAAGGAAGGCGTCCCATTGTCGAACATTATAATGGCTTCTTTATATCAGCCATCTTTATATAATTTGCTTAACGGGGACACGTTGTTCCTTATCCTAAATAAGACTCATGGTGTGTGACAAAGCTGGGTTCTTGTGAACAACATGTTTAGAAGCTACGGCTTCATGTAATAGGAGTGCAGGAGCTGCACTCTGTTGTTCACAGTCTCTAACTAAAGTTCAGTATCAAATAAATCATATTTGTCTAACTCTCTGTCTGGGTGTCTGTATCCATTTGTGTGGATGAGTGCAAATATATATCAGTACATATATATTTGTATATATGTGCCGGTATAGATATATGTATGTATTCATATATATATATATAAGTGTGTATGTGTGTGTGTGTATGTATATATATTTATAATATAATATAATATATATATAAATACACACACACACACAAACACGCACACACACACACACACACACACAAATATATATATATATATACATATATATATATACATACATACACACATAGTTCAAGAAAGGTGCTATAATTTTCTGGGGAGTCGGCGATCCATCATTAGATTGTGGATTTTGTTCATCAGAATATGTGGCCGTAACTGATGCAATCAACATTGGATAAGGTGAGCCTCGACATCAGAGTAGAGAAAACCTTACATTTCTGACCTTACTATATAGAATAGTAATATCTCTCCCTCCATCCCCCTCTCTCTTCCTCCGTCCCTCCTTCCTTGTCTTTCTTTGTATGTATGTATGTATATATATATATATACATATATATATATATATATATATATATATA
>NC_068988.1:30825821-30832454 GCF_001194135.2 Octopus bimaculoides
GTGTGTGTGTGTGTGTGTGTGTGTGTGTGTGTGTGTGTGTGTGACTTTGTAGTTTGCATGAGAAGCTGTGATATATATATATTGCATTATATATTTTTCAGGAATGAAAATGGCAAATGAAAAGCATATCCTTCACAACCTGCTGCAAGTTTTCACCATAATGTTTCTCTTGACGTTGAAGATTGGTGAATCGATCAATAAGCGACATTATAGGCAAATAAGCAAGTCGGAATGCTTAAATGGTGAGATGATTCAATCACAATACGCACCATCCACCATACAATGCGCATCAAAATGTATGACGATTGAAATGTGTGGTTTCTTTAGCTATTGTAATGGCACTTGCAAAATGTTTTATTCTTTCTTCATGGTGCAAATTTGGACGAAACATTGCAACTGTACATCTTATTTAATGCTGTTTGGAAACAGTGAGTATATCATGTTTTGCAAATGTTTTTGTGCTTTTTTTAATTCCATTTCCACCATTATCCCCATGCAATGTATCTAACCACCCGAATATTGGGTGCCTCTTTTTTCTTATTAAGTCTCTTTGTTTCATTGATTTGATCGTGAGATCTTAGTTATTGTACAGAGTCTTGTACAGAGTCTTGTACAGAGTCTTGTACAGAGTCTTGTACAGAGTCTTGTACAGAGTCTTATACAGAGTCTTGTACAGAGTATTGTACAGAATCTTGTACAGAGTCTTGTACAGAGTCTTGTACACCACTTCTTTTAGAAGTCGTTACTAGTTGCGTTGAGGCCTTCTATGAACAACCAAATATCGGTTTGCCAGGAAAGCTTATATTAAACAGAGCTGAAATTAATGCATGCAAGATTTCACTAACGTAGTACTCACACATAAACTTTTCAGCCCACCCCAGTATATCATCAGAAAATAATAGAATTGAATAACCACATTTTTTAAATGTAACTGCCGGTGTAAATTATTTAGTCATTTGCAGTTTGGTTTTGCATTTTGAATGTGAAATTTTAAGAAAGTTATTTGGACATATAATGTGTGTGTCTGTGTGTGTGTGAGTGAGCGCGTGTCGTTACTACACCTTAATATTTTACACACAAGCGTTATCCATATATGACACTAGTCCTGTACTAGTCCCTAAACAGCAACCAAGGAATTATCACCAAGATATTAACACTATACTTATCAAGTATTACACTAAACCCCTCCCCTCATAGCACATAACTAAGCCATTTTCTCTTACTAGCCCGCTTTCAGTCATGTGTATATTTAACTGGAGTTTTTGGTAGTTTTTTTTTAAGGTATCAGTACTTCAAGCATGCTGGAGACAGGTCGTTTTCGACTTATCAACCTTGATATAATTATATTCATATGTTCATTATTAATAATTTAATGTATTAATTGTCTATAAAATTTTATAGCATGCTGACTACTTTATAAAAACCATTAACGTGATTTTTTTCCTTATATTATTATTATTATTATTATTATTATTATTATTGTTATATACACACAAACATACATATATACGAGGGGCTGCTGAAAGGTTCCTAGCTTTAAGTAAAAGAAAATACTGGAGCATCAGTTAATTATGATTTTATTCAATATACCGCTACCGCCTCTCTCCCATTCACACTGCAGTGCTTTTTCAGTAATCTAAGCCCCGTAAAAGAATTTGGAAGTTTGTGCACCGACCAGACCATTCGTGATTCTCTTAATGTCAGGAACTTTTCCGCATGCCCTCGTATACATACGTACATACACACACACACATGTATGTATGTATGTATGTATGTATATATGCAAAAATCTATTTCGTATACCTAACTACATTCAAAATTTCAAGAACAGGTAATGAACATTTGCATATACATTACGTTTCATCTGAAACTCTAAGAGCAGAAAATGTTCGTTTACAAATGATTCTCATTGACACTACGCGTAGTCTTTATAAGCGTCGTCAAAAACCCGAAAAAAGTAGTTCATTTCAAAGATTTATTCAATCTTAGAATAAGAAAAAAAAATTTAAAATTGAATCCAAGTAAATAAGTTAATAGTTCAATATATGCAATATCCTAACAAATCTGTTCATTTGAATAATGCTAAATGGTCGTTTCCCAATGAAATTCGAGTACGTGGGCTGTAACCAATCCTATAACTAATATTAATGAACCAGATATTTTATATGTCAATGACGTCTCTCATTTATTCTCAAAACTCTAGCGAGTCAAAGGAACCACATTTCATAGATCGCTGGATCTGCTAGAAATATCGGACAAACCTACCTCAAATTACATCCTATCATCTTCAAAATAATGATACACTTTGGATGATATTGTGCTAGATAGGAATATATGACGCATGGAAGGGATGATCATGTTAGAATAACATTTCCCAAAGTTGATTTGGTGATAAATAACAATAACAACTTTCTGATATTTCTGTATATTATCAGACTCTGCAGCTTGTGAAATAGGAACCCAAAGTGAAAGTTAAGATGAAGCTTGGGAAAATTGTATACCGAATATAACTTCTAAAACAAGACTGCACTCTTCACAGCACTTTTCACAGCACTGTAAGGAATAACACATTTTATTTAGAATCTTAGTGGAGGCGCAATGGCCCAGTGGTTAGGGTAGCGGACTCGCGGTCATAGGATCGCAGTTTCGATTCCCAGACCGGGCGTTGTGAGTGTTTATTGAGAGAAAACACCTAAAGCTCCACGAGGCTCCGGCAGGGGATGGTGGCGAACCCTGCTGTACTCTTTCACCACAATTTTCTCTTACTTCCTGTTTCTGTTGTGCCTGTAATTCAAAGGGTCAGCCTTGTCACACTGTGTCACGCTGAATATCCCCGAGAACAACGTTAAGGGTACTCGTGTCTGTGGAGTGCTCAGCCACTTGCACGTTAATTTCACGAGCAAGCTGTTCCGTTGATCGGATCAACTGGAACCCTCGACGTCGTAAACGACGGAGTGCCAACAACAACAAACATTTAGAATCTTAATAAAGTTTACTCCAAAATCTGGTGTGTTCCATTACAGTTAAAATATTATTATTTATTACTCACGCAGGGAGAAGCTTGCAGAAAATATATGAGGTAACGAAATACTGGATTATAAGAAGTGTTTTTTATGCTTACTGGAATAATTGGCGTATTGACCAGGTAATACATTTTCAAAATTTCCAAATGATTCCCATTTTATTAAACAGTCTGCATAGTAGTCAGCCCATTGTGTCTTGAAGGATATAATTTTTATCTTGTTTATGTCGTTAGTGCAATGGCGTATGTAATTTCTTTTCTTGATCAAGTTAATTTTATTGCTCTTTTAAACCTTGTCGTCAAACATGCTTCGGTTTTGGTTCCTGTCTTATTTGATTTAAGTCTTTCTAAGCCAATTGCTCCGATACTCATGTTATGCACACACACACACACACACACACACACACACACACACACACACACACTCAGGCATATACATACACACATTCGTGCACACACACATACATCCACAAACCTTCTTGTTTTGTTAACCGTAAAAAGCCTACCAGCTAAGAAGTTCAAGTTGCGTGGGAAACTCTACGTGATCGTTTAATTTGCAGGAAATAACAACCAAATCTAGCACAAATCAGAAATTACCTTTCTACTGGGTACTGTTTCTTGAGAAACAATATCTTGGGAAAACTATAAGATTGGAAAATCTTCGATCCTTTTTTATTAACCGGGAACAATATTTAGGTTAAAAGGAATATGGATGAGAGGCAAAAGCGTTCGACCGTAGAATATTGCTTTCGGTTCGTTGCGTTGTGTTCCAATAACGTCAGTGTCAAATATCAATGAAATCGACTATCCCCACTCGAGGCTAGTGAATTTACAAAATCGTAAGATCGTCGGGCAAAATGCTTTGTGGAATTTCTTACGGTTCTCTACTGCACACACCTTTTCATTGTTTGTCTACTATCGCCCCAATACTGAAAAGGTAAATGGTTTTATGAAATTCGAAAAGGTTTAAATTCTGACAGTAGAGAATCGTATAAAACGCTACAAAACGTTTTATCCGATGGTCTTCCGAAGGAAAACGGTAACATGTATAGATGCAAAGAGAATGAAAGCAAAGACTGAAGACTTTCAAGCGTGAGGAAAAGAGTCTGATTCATATACGTTTATAGAATAGCTAAAGGAGAATCTGAAGAGAGCAGTTAGGTTGGCAGCGGAGGGAGATTACTGAGGTATGTAAAATAATACGAGAGAAGATAGATGGAGGTAGACAGAATGGGAGGGGGAGTTGGTAGACAATGCAGTAATAGTTACAGCGATAGATTCGGCTGGATTCACTAATCTACTTGGTGCGTATTTTTTAAGGTGCCTCAGTAGAAAAATCCCTGAATTACAGGGAGGTTTATATAGAGATGAAGCTCTATTTATCATCCCTAGCAACAACAAATCAGCCATAGAAAGAATGAGAAAAAGAATTAGAAAATTTTTTTAAAGCTCCACCTTAAGTATTACGTATGAATATGACACAAAGGTAGCAAATTTCTTAGATACGACTTTAGACATTAACTCAGGATTATACCACCACTATAGGAAACCAGGTGAAGTTACGAGATACGTGTGTAACTTATCAAATCACACCCCTAATGTATTAAAATTGGTAGTTAAAAGTATTTCTAGGAGAATTACAAAATTATCAGCAAATTAGGATATTTTTAATACTCATTCTCACCACTATAACTTTGTTTTGTCTAAGGCAGGATATGACCAGGAAACTACTTTTCTAAATCCTGAAAGTGTAACATATATTAATAGTGGAAATAATGAGAGCTTGAGTGAGAGGGCCATTACTAACTTACTTAATTGTGAAAACATACCAAATAAAAAAGCATCCTAGAATCCCAACAATTTAGATAATAATAAAATAAGCAACGACAGGAAATTAGATGCTAAATCTGATAGGAAGCTTAGGTTAGATAATAAAGGTAGTCAAGAGAAGCTGGTTACTCCACCCTACATAGATATGAAAAATACTGGTAATGGTGACATACTTAATAATCATGTCACGATTCTGGGGAGCAGTGAAAGAGCAGATAGATCCCGCCTTTACTTACGCCGTAAGTGTGAAAGTAAGGACTTCGTCTGATTCAACGTTCCTTACAGCTGTGCCATATCTGCAAACATATATAGGAAATTTATGGCTATTTTAGAAAAAAACACTTCCCTGCTTCCCATAGATATAACAGAATTTTTTCCCGTAAGACAGTTAGAATCTCGTATTCTACTCTTCCCAATATAGGTGCCATCATAGCAAGGTTAAATAAGAATATAAAATGAGCAAGAGGAAATGATGATGATGATGATGATGATGATGATGATGATGATGATGATGATGATAATAATAATAACCTAAACCTCTACAATGAGAATAGTAATATTAATGGTGACGTGGAAAATAGAAATAGCGATGTTAATACTTCTAATATACACAATATTGACTGTAGCTCTGAGGTCTATACTAGCATACAAATTAATGATACGCCTGTTGATGCTAAAGCATCAACTGATGATACTACAGTTGAAGGAAGGATAGATAATAACAGATATGAAAATAACGTAATCGATAGTAGTAGTAGGATTAATAATAATAGTGATATTATTAATAATAATAATAACAAAATGAATATCAATGATATTAATAGTAGCAATTCTCCTAATTGCAATTGTAGAGCTGGGTCCTACTGTCCGTTATTAGGCCGATGTCTTACCCTAAACGTAATTTATAAATCTACAATCATAACTATACAATCATAACATCTTATATATAGGTTGTTCTGTTAATATGATAAAACGTCTTTATAATCATTTTTCCTCTTTTAGACTCAAACACAAAGTTAATTGTACGTCATTATCTAGTAAGATTTGGAAACTGAAGGAAGGCGGGATCGAGTTTAGACTTAAATGGGAAATTATAAAGAAAGCGCAGCCTTATAGAAATAGTAGATACGGGTGAGCGCTGTGCTCTATAGAAACAAATGAAATTCTTAAGCATAAGGACAAGAGCCACCTGATTAGCAATTGATTAGACCTAAGGGTATTATGCGTACATAGTGTCACCCGTTAAATGCATTCTGAAGCAACTAAAGAACTATATTTAATGACTGACAAAGGAGGACGAAGGGAGGTAAATACCGAGCCGTATTGCAATTTCGAATTTTGCTGAAGAACAACGTAATTCTCATCTGCGGCTCTTAACGCCAACAGTTAAACTCAACTCCCTTTGTCAATCTTATATAAAACATATAAGAAGCATATGGTTTAAACAGTGTTTCTTATAAGATTGACAAAGGGAGTTGAGTTTAACCCTAGGCATTAAGAGCCGCTAATGAGAATTAAGGTATACTGCATCACAATTAGAAATCGCGATACGACTACGTACTCTAAGTATTTACCTCCCTCTGTAAGTCATTAAATATAGTTCTTTAATGGCTTTAGAGTTAATTTTAACTTATTTTAGCATAAGCGGTGCTAGTCAACACCCTCCGTCATTTTTGTGATCTCAATCAATTTCTGCCTTTAGGTTCTAATAGCTAATAAGCCACTCCTTTAATCTATAAATAGTTATTTATATTTTATGTATATATATATGTATATATATA
>NC_068988.1:30832573-30834684 GCF_001194135.2 Octopus bimaculoides
ATATATATATATATATATATATATAAGGGGGGGTGTGCGCGCGTGCGTATATGTGCATGAGGTTTGAATATCATGTCGCAAATATTGTTATGACGACATTGGTGTAGGAATAGTAATATCAAAGTAAATATTTGGATATGGTTATCTAGAATAACCTTTCACCGAATTAATATGTTCACACAGAACGTATTCCTTACTACGCCAATCGTAGATACGATATTAAACTAATACGGTAATCCAATACGAACGATCAACGATGCCAACTGCCCATTGTCAACTGGCGACTGTCAAAAGCCTGCTGTCAACTGCCGAGAGTTCACAAAATTTCTTTGTGCTATTGAAATACGTCAGTCCACGTTTTGTCATGTGAAGGTGGTCTTGATCTTTCCCCAACAGTGTGTATGTTTGTATGGATGGATGGATGGATGGATGGATGGGTGGCTGCCTGGATGGATGGATGGATCATGTATATTATACAAAGGCTCCAGAACTTCTCCGTACCCGGCTTCCACCTTATTTCAGTAATTGGGATAAAACTAGTGCTAATCAGAACGTGATTGAAAATGTTTCCAAAAATTTTATTTTCATATCCATTCATCATTATTCCGCGAATCGTGGCTTAAGAAATTAAGATAAAATATTTGTTCTACAGACGCAATGAAATTTACACAGTTACTATTAAGTCAATAGTTACCACTTCGTTGTCCATTTACACCTCTCATATGTTGCACAAAAATGCACGTACATCATTTTCCAGAATCCTATCTCTCTTAACTCTCCCATCATAATTTCTTTTGTCATTACTCTCATAAAACTGTCTTTCTCTGTTTCCGCTTTGTCACTCTACGTCACTCACTTGCCATCTGACACTGTCACATTGTACTCATACCTTTCTCGCGCCCTCTTCCTTTCTTAATATGTCACATTCTAGCTTTCTTTCTCAGATTTCCACTTGATATCATTCAACATTTTATTTGCAGATGAAAATCACATTGGTAAAAGATAATGCTGTAATTCACGTTTTAACATTCAATGGAACAAATAAATCTTACATATCTTGGTTCAATCCCAACTATCTCCTTTCAACACCGTGGTTTGGAAATGTATCAGCAACGTACACGTTCGCAGATCGGTATATATTAACATTTTCTTATTTATTGCATTTATATGTTTTCATTGCTATTAATTACGATTTTTCGCCTAGGCAGACTGTTACATATTTTGGCAGATGGGTAAAGTCAACTATGGTACATCGATCTCAGTAATTAACTACTATTATTTTATTGACAATGATATCAAGCTTGAACCTGGCGGGATTCAGAATCAAAACATTGAGGAACAAAAATAACTACAACATGGCTTATTGTTTGCAATCTTAAGGATTCTCGCTTTAATTCTTTTAAATGACGATGATGATGATGATGATGATAATGATGTTAGTAATGATGATGATGATGATAATTATGATGATGATAGTGATGATCATTTCTACTATGGACACAAAGCCTAAAATTTGGGGGAGGGGACTAATCGATTAGATATCCACCCCAGGATTTAAGTGGTACTTGATTCATCGACCAGGAAACGATGAAAGGCAAAGGCGATCTCCGTAGAATTTGAACTCAGAACATAGTGCCAGGAAAAATACCGCTAAGCTATTCGCCCGGCTTGCTGACGATTCTGCCAGCTCACTGCATCGATGATGATGATGATGATGATGATGATGATGATGATGATGATGATGATGATGATAAATGCCCTGATGCAGTACCAAAAATATGCCCTGATGCAGTACCAGGCAGTGGCTCTCATGGCTTCTGATCTTAATTGATTGGAAGTGTTATCATGTACATTGTTTTGTCTTGGTATAAAAGATGGGCTACAGCAAATATTTTGCTTAATACCACAGATTTGCTTGTCAGTTGTTTGACCTTAACCAGTTGAGCATGTCCCTTGGTGGCTGATGATATGTGCATCTCTGATCATGAGCAGAAGTAGTGGGGGAGCATCATAGCCATGTGTTGAGAGGAGTTCTTTGGGGTTTGAATAATTCACCTTTCGAAACATGGGTGTTTTGCTCAACATCCTTAAGCAAACCTTATTCAGGGACC
>NC_068988.1:30834694-30843251 GCF_001194135.2 Octopus bimaculoides
ATTCTAACTGTGCCCCACCTACGAGGTCATGTGCTGTTTATCTTGATATGAGATCACCATGTCACGCACATATGGTTGTGATGCATGTGCCTGGTGTACCCTTATCAGATGGGTAGTCATGATGGGTATAATGGGCTTCGTATATTTTACCCCAGTGTCACTTTGATGGCATGCACTGCTCTCTCACTCAATAATAATAATAATAATAATAATAATAATAATAATAAATAAATAAATAGTGATGGTGTCACAATAAAACGCTGGAAAATTGCGCAACCAGATAATCGCAATAAAAATAAAACATAATAGTGACAATGAAAAAACAAAATATTGTGAATAACGGTGATAATGAAACTGAAGCCCTTGATGGTGACAGTGTTGCACCCGGCAGGCTCAGAAATTCTGGTCCTCTCCAGCCTGTCGATATCCAGAAAGGGGCCACCACACACGGCGTAGACGGAACAAACAAATTAATGCTGTGGTCATGGAGTATTACTACCTGAGCAACCCGGTAGATGAAAATGGTGCTCAAATTAGGGGTTACCGAAAACGCATGTATGATCATTGGAGGGAAAAAGGAACAGAGCTTATGCGATCTAGCTAGAGCAATAAGAAAAAATCGCTGGTTCACAGAAGTAGAGCTCGAAGCTATCAAAAGACGGGTCGTGGAAAATAGCAGCAGAGATAACAATGAAAATACAGTAAAAGTAATCTTATAGCACAGGAAGGGAGCAGTGGTAGTTTACTTTATGAGAGACATATAGATGATCTAAAAGAAGACAATAAAACTAATGGTGACGTGATACATGAACAAAAGACAATCAACGACAGAATAAAGGCAAGACTACAATAGAACGATAGCGACATTATTTGCAGCCTTAAAAAGGTTGACCAGAGGAAGCTGAACCAAGAAACGAAAAATATCAATGATATACCATGATCAAGGCAGCAAATATTGTTGTAGCAGAAAATGTAGGTGATGATGTCAAGAAAAAAAATACAATGGTAGTGACAAAAGAAAAAAAACCCATGGTGGAAAAGAAGAATACAGGCGGGGTTAGATATGCTTTCGGAGGAAATTTCTGTGTTAGACCGAAAAGAGAAAGGGGAGCTTAAAAAAGAACAAAAATACAGGGCACTGAAAAGGAAGTGTAATATTGAAAGAAAGGGCCTGAAAGAGGTAATGGAGGAACTTATGCAGCGCCTCCTTGCAAAGAAAGCAAAGATGGTAATATACGACCAAAGAATGAAGGGTTACCAGCAGAATAGGTTATTCAAAGAAGAGCAGAAGAGATCCTTTGTAGAAATAAAAGGAGAGTATACAAATGAAATGTTGATACCAGATGACAATGAAAGTCAAAGGTTTTGGAGTGACATCTGGAGCAAAGACAAGGAGCACAAGAAGGATGCTGAGTGGTTGCAAGAACTGAAACAAACAGTAGGCTGTGCAAAACAGGCAGAACTAGTCATTTCAGTTAGGGAAGTGAATGAAATCAGCAAAAAGATGAACAACTGTAAGGCCTCGGGACCAGATGGAGTTCAAGGCTACTGGATCAAAAGATTTGGTGAATGTCATGCACGAATAGCTGCGCAACTGAACACCTTGTTAAATGCCGACTAAGTAACACCAAGGTGGTTGACAATGGGTAGGACAGTGCTTTGCTTGAAAAACATCGAAAAAGGCAATACGGTAGACAATTACAGGCCGATATCCTGTTTGACACTTATGTGGAAGTTATGAACAGGAATACACGCAGAGACAATGAAAGAACATCTGGAAAAAAGTGGAATCTTGCCACATGAGCAGAAGGGGTGCAAGCGTAAGTGCAGAGGTACCAAGGATCAACTGATAGACAAAACTGTACATAGAGATTGCAAGAGGAAGAAAAGTCACTTAGCCGTGTCGTGGATCGACTATCATAAGGCGTGCGATATGATCCCACACTCTTGGATAATGGAATATATGAACCTATTTGGTATTGCATCGAATGTTAAGTGGTTGTTTGAAAAAAGTAAGGTGAACTGGAGGACAGCATACGGAAGAAGTTTAGGGACAGTAGAAATCAGGAGGGGCATCTTCCGAGTGGACTGCCTGTCCCCACTGATCTTTGTACTGATGCCACTAATGCTGATTCTGAGGAAAGCAAAAGCTGGGTATGTATTCAAAAGCTGCCAACAAAAAGTCAACCATTTGTTATTCATGGATGAACTCAAACTTTATGGTAAAGATGAATCCCAAGTCAGTTCCCTTGTTGATACGGTGTCTACTTTCAGTGCTGATATCAGAATGGAGTTCGGACTGAGAAAGTGTGGTCTGTTATTCTTGAAGAGAGGCAAAATCAAATGTATGGACGGGCTATCGACACCGTTGGTAGCGGTTATGAAGCAGATAGAAGAGACTGGCTATAAGTACTTGGGGATTTTGGAAATGGATTTACTGATGGAGAAAGAAATGACAGAAAAATTTAAGGTGGAGTACTTGCGCAGACTGAAAATGATCCTTAAGTCGAAATTAAACGGACGCAATAAGATCGAAGCTATCGGCATCTGGGCGGTTTCATTATTTAGATATGGAACAGAGGTAATCGCATGGACAGTAGACGTGCTAAACAACTTAGACAGAAATACAATACAATGCTGAAACGGACTGGATAGAAAGTGAGAAAATATGACTGCATGAAGTTGATGAGCAGAAATGGGAGGCAATAGAAATATAAGAGCTAAGATGTGTTCTTAGAAAGACTCAGAAATGGAAAATCCCAGGACTAGACCGGATTCCTAACTTCTAGGTGAATTTTGACAGAAGTACACGAAAATTCCGCTGCATCTATAAGTGATGACATCCAGAACTCACAGCAAATTCCATGCCTGGATTACTGAAGGAACAATATACCTTCTACTATAATATGAAAACACAAAAAATCCAAATAACTATCGATCCATAACATGTTTCAACACCACCTAAAAGATTCTCACATCTATACTAACTGAAAGGATATACGATTTCTTTGACCACAACTACCTTTCCACGAGCGCAAAATGGTTGTAAAAGGAATTGTTATGGTTGCAAAAATCAATCACTCATAAGTAAAGTTATCGTGGAGAATTGCCGGAGCAAAAAGAAAAATGTCATGGATAGACAACTAGAAGGCGTTTGATAGTGTGCCACATAATTGGCTGCTCAAGGCCCTGGAGATGTTTAAGATCACTCCTGTCGTCTCCAAATTCTCATAAGGTAACATGGCTAAGTGGAACATACGTCTCCTTGCAAACAATAGTAATGGATTGAGCCGATCTAACAACATCAACATAAAACGAGGCATCTTCCAAGGTGACTCCTTCCTCCCATTACTCTATTGCATGCCACTGATCCCACTCTTAAAAGCAGAAATATAAGATAAACATCAAGGTTGAGAAATAACTTTAACTTATAGGTCTGCTTGCTCTGAGCTGAGCTGGTGCTAAATAATAGGATCTGACTTCCCTAAATTACAGTCAATTTTTATATTCTATGTAAAAAAATAACAAAAAGGAAAAGTTATTCCTCTCAATGTTAAAAAGATAAACAATGATTTCATTAAACAGAACTTAGTGTCGCAAAAACAAATGCAAAGTTCTGCAACTATGATGACGTTTATTAAATTCCTCATATCTCATATCTTAGTCACACCTCAAAATCTTACCGGATCACACCTCCAGGAAAACCCGACCTGCTGTATGTATTGAAGGTAAATAGCTCGAATTACGAAATCCACTACCGAATGAACGTCGATGGTAAGAAATATATTTCATTGTTGGATATGCAAGTCTGTGTATATATTTGCATGCATATATAAACCCGCGTGTGTGTGTGTGTGCGTGTGTGTGTGTGTGTGTGTGTGTGTGTGTGTGTGTGTGTGTTTGTACGTGAGTCCTTGTGTACGTATTTATGCACCTATGTTATATATATTTCACATTTTTATTTATTAGTATTCTTCCTAAAAGAGGCAACTGGTTTTAAACATAGAATGGCGCTATTGCTGGAATTTGGATGATAATCATATTTATTATAAATAATTCTTTAAGGAAAATCCCATTTCCAAATTGTCCCAGCGACATTTACTGACATAACCAAGTGCACCAATGCTTATTGATATAAATGTGAGTCTATAATCAAGGTAGAATGACAACCGGTTCCGCAGCTGTACATAGATATTCTCTTTCTCGCTGATTTTGAAAGAGATATTTCCATCTTCAGGGCAGCCGACTAACGTCATTGTACACGACTTTTCTTTCATTTCTCAAACAACTACGTCAGGTTTGTTGTTTTGGCGCTAGGTAGCAGCTTCAAAAGAAATGCTCAACTAATATTCACAAGCGAACCGCAAGTCAATACCTATTTGATATTAATCTGGTCGTTGATGTATATATTATTGCGAATTATTCGACAGTTGCTGTTTGAGTGATGCCATCCGGCATTTAAAGGCCGTCTGTACTGATCTTCACCAAATTTCTTCATCCTTTTCTTGCAATAATTTGATAATAATACTGAGTATATTTTTGCGGAAGCATGCAGCTAATCTCAGGAACTTTAATATCCGTGGAGCGGATTTTCTCGTTAGACCAGCCCAGTATTCCAAATATTGATATCAGTGAAGGTAGTGTAAATATATTATGGGATGCTATCTCAATGTAAAAGCAAACCCCATAAATTGTATGTTGTTTAAGGTCTAGCCTAATATTATTTGGTAACACTCTTCTTACTTTCTTTAATTTTGTGTGATATATTTTCATTAATACCTACGTCGGTATTTGCAGCACACGTTTTGTTCAACACGAAAGCACAGAGAGAGGCCGATGATACAAAAATTGGAGGAACGGCTTCACCACGTCCACTTGTTAAATATAAATATTTATTTTGATTAATTTCCATCCCTGTATAAGCGAGAAATTTTGGAATTAAATATAGTTACTTTTCAGTACATTATAGAATTAGGGCATAGATATTTCGATCGGAAACAGAAGCCACATATCTGTTTATATGAATGTATATATGTACGTAAATTTACATATTATATATAATACCTGAGGTGCTTACAGTGTTATGTATATGAGTGAGGATTTAGGAAGTATTTCTGTTAGCGTGCTGCATGTTTGTTTTGTGTCGGTTTTCTTGTTTCTTGTTTCATAAGTGTATGTGATGTACATGGTTTGTGTAATGTGAGTAGCGTTATTTTATTGGGCATTCAACTTATAGAATATGTCGCACTCTTTACTCTTTACTCTTTTACTTGTTTCAGTCATTTGACTGCGGCTATGCTGGATCAGCGCCTTTAGTTGAGCAAATCGACCCTAGGACTTATTCTTTGTAAGCCTAGTACTTATTCTATCGGTTTACTTTTGCCGAACTGCTAAGTTACTGGGACGTAAACACACCAGCATCGGTTGTCAAGCGATATTAGGGGGACAAACACACACACACACACACACACACACACACACACACACACACACACACACACACACACACACACACACACACACACACACACACACATATATATATATATATATATATACATATACATATATACGGCGGGCTTCTTTCAGTTTCCGTCTACCAAATCCACTCACAAAGCTTTGTTCGGCCCGAGGCTATAGTAGAAACACTTGCCCAAGGTGCCACGCAGTGGGACTGAACCCGGAACCGTGTGGTTGGTAAGCAAGCTACTTACCACACAGCCACTCCTGCGCACTCATTATGTAGTTGTAAGTTATCAGAAGCTTATTGTATAAGCCGTTAATATGCGCCATAGTTGAGCCATTCCTAGCAAAGTAGTGTGTAATGTTGTGAGCCAACTATTGACATTATGCAAAGTTTCATATTATTAATCATACTTAATGCTCTAATTAATACTGATATTCTTTCCACCCTCGTGTCCACATTTGAAATTTGAAAGTTTTTTTTTAAATATTTGAAATTTAATGTTTTGTAGTTTGATAGCTTCACTACTACGTTTTGTGCAATATCTGAGAATGGCTTGTGATATCTATCAGTGTGCCTTTCTTTCTTTCGCGGTTCTTTATTATTAAGTTCAGACGCTTCGTTTTCTGGTAGTTGTTAGTTTGGACAGCTATATTCCCGATTATTGTATTCAGTACATATGTGAATCACATCTAGTCTATTCACATCAAAGCTTTAGCATATTGCTCAGTGAATGTTCGTCTTAATTCGTTCATACCTCTGTATACATTGGGCTTTGGTAAAGACTGGTCAACTGGGGATTATGTAGTCAACCGTTTCATTGTGCTAGTTGTGTATCCTGGATTTTGTGTCAGGATCGTTTCAAGATTAAATTTTTATAGTTATTCTATAGCGTGGGTCAGTCCATTCCTTTCTGAGTTTAAGCAGTAAAGGAAAGATTGACCTTAGCTGTATAGTGACAGACATGCAGAGCGAAAATAATGAAGCTAAAACTATTCTGTTTTTCGAAGACATGTTTGTTTAAATACATTTATAATTGGAAAAGTTTCATAAAGTCGTTTCTGACTCCTCTTCAAATACGACATTTCGTCATTGCATAAGTATTTTTCAAGCATTTCCAATATGATCACAATCTAAATTTCAATTGACTTAATACAAAACTTTTTTTCCTTTCAGATAATATGGAAAAACTTGCAGATGCTTTGGATGTCTACATATTATTAAAATAGGTTTTATATTATTACTGATAATATGTATAGTAATACATACATATATATGTACGTACATACATATAAACGTACATACATACATGCGTACATACATCACACACACACACACACACACACACACACACACACACACACACACACACACACACACATATATATATATATATTTATGACAAGCTTCTTTCAGTTTCCGTCTACCAAATCCACTCACAAGGCTTTGGTCGGCCCAAGGCTATAGTAGAAGACACTTGCCCAAGGTGCCACGCAATGGGACTGAACCCAGAACCATGTGGTTGGTAAGCAAGCTACTTACCACACAGCCACTCCTGCGCCTATTGTTTAAATTTTTTTGTAGTTGTCCATTGGAAAGCTAAGTACACGTTTCGACATATCTCACTCTTATATATAGCAGTTAATCAGAGTTTATGACAGTGATATTTTGTTATTTATCTGCATTTGCATCTCATTTAAATTTCAATATTATAATAGACGCATAAAATTTAAATAAAGCTCCATTTCCATTGTTATTCACACGCTCTGTCTTTCCGTTTTCTGTTTAAACGCATTTTTTCGACTTTGTAACATTACTAGCTTCAATATCGCCTGTCTTTCTTACATGCTGGCTGTATTTCTTTTATTCTCATCCATTTCATGCTTGTAAAATTTTCAATATATGCGTGCGTGTTCACATACACATTACTTTTCGAAGTGTAATTTTCAAATAAAGGTTGAAGTATTACTTTGATATTTGTGAACTTGAGAGAACTCACTGATTTCTTAAAACCATTTTATCAAAACTCTCTCTAAAATTATGTTTGCAAATAACTGACTTGTTGACACTCAATTCAATATCTTTTCTAATCCATTGAAATGTATTCTTTTGCACAAATAAAGATCTTATTGAACGATATTTGTTTTTAGAGTTAATATTGGCGTTTATATTATAAAACTTGTAATGGTGGCATCAGCGTTGAATTGGTGGAGTTCTGTATGTATTCAACATTTATTGTGGATTAGTCATTTTCATAAACATTCTTGAAACATGAAATATAATTAAACAGGACCGTCTCAGTGGCAACGCATTTAACATGCATTCTTCTGAAGGCCAATCTGTGGCTAAACCACATATAAAGGAAATTCAATGTTGTCAATCAACGTTCTACTATATATTATAATAAGCGATTTCAATTAATTACTCGCTAATTGATTAAATCGTGATGTCAATTAATTCACGATTTTAGTTAATTAGGAACAACGGAAAAACACATCTGAATTCGGTAGCCAATATCTGTGAATGAACTTGTACCATACTACAATATTTTAACCTTAAATTAATTAAACTATACACACATTCACACACTTTTGCGTGCACGCGTGCATACACGCGCGCACACACGCGCGCACACACACAATCACACAAAACACAGAAACAGAAACACGCACACACACACACGCGCATGTGCGAACAAGCATATACACATACACAAACACTACTAGGACAATTACAATAACACAAGCATGCTCAGACAGAGACACACACACACACTCTCACGTACACATACACTCACGCACACACACATAATATTCCCACCAACAAAAAACACACAAACATACATACACACGCACCCACAGACGCACACATGCATATATATAGGGAGAATTCACAAAAAACAACAGACGAAGACAGGTGGTATAGAAAACAAATAGATGTATTAGTATCACAACCGGGAATTGAGAAAGTCTTTAACGTTTCGAGCCTATGCTCTTCCACAGAAAGGAACACAGAAAGAAACAAGGAGAGAAACAAAGAGAGAAAATATATATATGTGTATATATATATATATATATATATATATATATATAT
>NC_068988.1:30844046-30844801 GCF_001194135.2 Octopus bimaculoides
TATATATATATATATATATATATACATACATACATACATACATACATACATATGTTAATATATATATATACGTGAGTTCATTAAAGATCATTTAGCCAATAATGACGGTGAATATATCACGATCCAATAAACTCACCGCTCAAGATTTAAAAGGAATCGGAAATTAAATCTTAAGTACTTAAAGTGAAAGAACAAGTTTAAACAAGAAATGCCCAAGTGTACGTTTTGATGCTTAAACATAAACTGTTCAATCAATCAATTTCCGTTGTTGGTTGCGTAAGAGAGTTTAAGGTCGAATCTATACATAATTGTTTCTGATGCTGATTATTTCATTGAATTTCGGAAATATAAATAGAAGTTTGTATTTAGTTTCTTTACTAAGCATAGAAATGTATAAACATTGAATTTTCCGTTTATTTACATTGACTACACAAATAATCGATATTGTATTCGATGTTACTAAATTCTTTATATATCATATATTTACTTACATAGACTCGGCTGCAGTTACACTAACACACTAATTTCTCTCTCTCTCTCTCTCTCGCTCTCTCTCTCTCTCTCTCTCCCCCTCTCTCTCTCTCTCTCTCTCTCTCTCTCTCTCTTTTATTCTTACTATTATTCTTACTCTTTCTCTTTCTCTCTCTCTCTCGTTCTATGTATGCTTATATTCCTTTTATTTTTTACTTGTTTCACTCATTTGACTGTGGATATGCTGCGGCACCGTCTTCAAAGTCTTTAGCGGAAGAATTCTA
>NC_068988.1:30845051-30846714 GCF_001194135.2 Octopus bimaculoides
ATATATATATATATATATATACATATATGTAAATATATACATGCATCCGAGCAAACACATAAATGTGAAACAATGTGGAAAGAAAGAATATCGGAGATAGAGTAATATGCTTTAATATTAAAGCTGCAAAAACAGAAAAATATCTCAAACAAGTGCAACTCAGAGTTTCACATATGCCTTCGTTTGGAAGTTGTGATCCAGAAGGGAATAAAAAAAAATGATTGTACGTATAAAGTGTATTTTGATATGGTGCAAATTGACACATACGCATTTGAATTTGATTGATTGATATCACATACGGTCCTTCAGAAATATGTAAATTGAGATAGTAAATATAAAAATCCAAAATGTGTATAACTGTGTATGTGTGGGTGTGTTGGTGTGAATGTGATTACCCACACATACACGGATATACATACACAAACACGCAAATACAATACTCCCCCACACACGCATATATGCACACATATGCACACACGCACACACAAACACAATACGCAAGTTTGCCAGTAAAAAATCACATACACACACACTCAAAAGGAAAAACACACACACATATACACACAATACAATCCCAACGAACACAACAAACACTCACAAACACACAATCATACACATATACACACAAGCATGCACACATGCACAATGACACACACCTCCCTGACAAATACAAGACACACAGACACACTCACACAAACACACCCACATGTATACACACACATTGCACTAACACTACAAACAAAACAAAATACTCACAAATACAGCACATACATGTCCCTTAAAATAGCAAACAGTCCTTAGCTGCACACAAGAGAAAATGTCAGAAAGACGGGTCAGTTATCCCTCTACAACTTTTTGTAAATTTTAAATATAGGCGCAGGAGTGGCTGTGTGGTAAGTAGCTTGCTTACCAACCACATGGTTGCGGGTTCATCCCCACTGCGTAGTGAGCACAAATACGAAAAACAAAATAGTGGAAATCAGTGGCGTGCGGTGACTTCCGGGGTTGGGCATGCAATGAATCCCCCCCCCTCCCACAGCAATTTTTCAGTAAAAAAATTTTCGTATTCCTACAATTTACATACGGGAGATTCTGAATATGCAATCACCCCCGTATGACCTAGAATAAGCAGGGAATAAAAAATGGCTCTGTAAAGATGAGCCTGAAATAAGTGTATTGTTTGTATTTTTCTCTCTCTTCGAAACGTCAGTACTTCCCCATCCTCACTCTCCCTTAAAAAGTCTAAAAATCATAAGTGAAATGTAATGAAGATGAAATTGGATTCTGTTAATATTTATGCATATTCGGAATCTTTGTTAAAGGTAGGAATCCGAAAAAAATTTTCACAAAATTCGTTTTTCAAAGCGGTGCGATTCTGCATTAGCCCCTATACCTATTGGTTGAGCTGAATCAAATTAAAATGATTTAATTAAGAGAACACATTTAGTGACATTATATGGCCATGCTTTAAGATCGTTACGCCCTGGAAGACAAGTCAGGTGTATTATCATGCTACTTGTCAATTCCGGGAAAATTATTAATACTCAAGCAGACTGTTCTGAGACTTACTGAACTCCGTATATTAAAAGACTACGTCTCACGCACACACATTGAAAATACACGCATATACATGAATACACACACAATGAAAGACAGTAAAAAG
>NC_068988.1:30846935-30850721 GCF_001194135.2 Octopus bimaculoides
TTTTACAATTGACATTAGTGCTAACCCAGACAGTCTACTTTCTCCTGTCGCATTTCTTTGGTATGTTTTGATTCTACTTAATGCAGAAAAGGATCGCTCTACAGAAGCAGTGGTAGACGGAATTGTCAAAATCAACTTGCACAGATTGAAGGTCACTGCTGTAAATGTAACTCATTAAATGACTTAACTTCGCTTTTTTAAAATCTTTCATCGAATACGTCACATTGAGCTCATTTTGTAATCGAATTACATCAAAAAATCTGCCATAAGTGATTTTTAAAGAATCTATAGTGTCTACAGGAAATTGTTTGCAATATTCATCAACTTTGTTGAAATTCAAAAGTTTCATGAATTTAAACTCTTCTAAGGATGAACATCGTGCTTTTATTTGGTCAACTACTGTACTGATAATTTTGTTACAATTCATTCTAATAATGTCGTTGAGGCTCAATAGATATATTTTGGGATCTCTGAATTCCGATTCCTGCATCGACTCCATATTTTTCCCCTAACATATCATAAAAGATTGAAAAATTGTCAAGTTTGTTTTCGAGTACAGTTCTAGTTTTATCTATTTGCTCTTTACAATACACTATGTCATGACTTTTACTCTGGATATTAAATAAGACGTCAGTAAAAGAAAAAATGTCACTGAATACTTCTAACAAAAAAAAGAAATCACTGGTTTGACAGACCAGTGAAGATAGAAACTGTATCTAGATGACTTTCCATTTTTTTGTCATATTTACTGATTAAATATATGAGTTCTTTGGTCACCCACCGTTTATAATTAATTGTTTTCCATCGAAGTCTCTTTTCGAAAAACTATTTCTCAAAATATCGTTTATAACACACATTTCACTCATTTGGAAAAAAGTAACACACGTGTAAGCATTTACATAACGGAAAAATAACGTTAGTCAAATTAAATATTTTTGTTTTCAGAACACTCCAAAAATATAATAGTGCAAACAGATGTTTTGGATAAAAAATTCAAACTTACCGCCAGGCTGTTCCAAGAATTATGGCTAATTATAGCAGTTCTTGAGAACTGCTCTAGTTCCGGTTAAAAAGTAGAACCAGCTAACAAAGAGATAGAGAGGTGGGGTCATGCTATTATCAGAAAGCATGACTTCCTATGATAAATTTTTGGAATCACTGACAGTGAGAGGAAGGGGTACAAAATATATATGCTATCGGTCTTGGCATATCTTGTGACAGGTCACTAAGAGAGAGAGAGAAAGAGAGAGAGAGAGAGAGAGAGAGAGAGAGAGAGAGAGGAAGGAAGGACAAACTAACATAGATAGGGAGTTGGGGAGTGTCTATATGCGGGATTCTCAATGCATGCCTTCTCAAAGCTAGTACTAGTCACTTAGAGAGGGGAAGAAGGACAGAATATTTCGAAAACAACTGGACGGATTTTTCTTTGCAAGAAAGTAACTATTTTATCTAATTTTCCGATGATCTAACAAGCCATGCAGCGCATAACTTGCATGCCTGAGAGTGCACGCCCCTGGTGGAAATAGTCCACGAATTTGATGGTGAAAACCGCCACATGCTATTCTGTGTATGATATGATTATCCATCACACAAAATGATTACTTCTTTGTGGGGACCAGGTAGTCTTTATATGAAAGTAAATGATACTTGGTCATCGGAAAGAAGCTCCTGACGGTTTTTCAGCTCATGGAAACAATAAATTGTAACATATTTATGTACATACAGTATATATATTTGGTCAATTTGTAACCGTCGGTTGGACAAATTTTATTGTTTCCTTTACTAAGTTACGTTTAAATTTTCTAGTCAGATCAACATATATCGAATCAAACTTAATTTATTATTAACAACTTAATCGTTTGAAGATAAATCTGGCATTCAAAATGTGATCTTGGCGAGACATACTCATAGTTCAGTATTAAAATAAATATTGTGAATTGGTTTGAACGATAATTAAAATGAGAGTGATCCAGTGCAATATATACAAAGCAATAGAAAGCTATTATACATTAATCTGTCAATATATTGCGATTTTAAAATAAACTTCTTTTATTCACGAACCGTATCAATACAAGTAGATTGGTTAGATTGCGAAGATCAATGGATAGAAGTAGATATTTATTAGAATAGTACTGAAGCTGATGGTAAAGTTCATCACTTATTTATCATCTGAATTGCAAAACATTCTGACAAGAAAGAAGAAAGCAACTTCATAAGACCTCTACTTTAAGAACGCATTTAAGAAAAGGGAATTATTTTGACGGCAATTTCTAAGGTAAGTTAATGTTGTTCACCTATTTTTTTTTTTTAAAGTTTCAGCTTAGAGCTGCGGCCATGCTGTTGCACCACCTATCTTTACATATGTGGAAAGAATTTGACAATATTGTTTTAAGGTCATATCATCTTTATCGAGACCAGTGCAAATAGATCAGCTGGTTTCATCAGTCAGTGGAATTGGCGTCACTTTAGTCCTATCTATCTATCTATCTATCTATCTATCTATCTGTCCTCCAGTTCATTTGGGTCGTGGTTTCGCACGCGCATCCAAGGCATTTTTGAATTGGTATCTCAGTAGCATTTTCCACCCAGCGCAATTTTACTCCGATCAACTCGGTTGGTTGGTTGAGGGCTACTTTCCTTCCGTTTTCTTTTTTTTTATTATTTTACACATCGTCTGGCCAGTTTTAACTCTTCTTCATCTAGAAGGCAATCTTTCAGATTTCGTGCAGCAAGCGTAAAAGGAATTCCCTTTCCAGTATCTCTTGTGACTGTAGCAAATTTAGCGACTACAGCGGAGGTTGTGGTAGTGGCTGCAACGGAGGCGGCGCTGGTGTTCAGGTTACTTACAAAATTTTCTGGTTTCCTTTCTAACTTTAAGTTGCATTACTTTTTAATAGATTTTGTTATTGTTGTTGTTGTTGTTTAGTTGATGCATTGCTGACTTGCCAGAGGTTTTGACGCTGCTAGGAACAAAAATAAGTTCGCCTCAGTGAATGGTTTTGCTGAGGCGCGGTGGCGTCAACTACTGTAGTCAACAGTACGTTAGTATTGTCTTTCTTCTCATATTATTTCTTCATTTTCCAGTTTTCAAAATATTTGCAAAATATTTGCTTTTACCGAAGATCGAAGAAAGTTTAAAGATATTGATGTGCACCCCTTGAAAAGCAGGTTGTGTTTCTAATCGGAAATATTAGTAGAGCCGTGCAGAAACTGTATAAAAAAAGGTGACGAGGAGATTGGAAACGCTTTTACTACTAACGGAGCACTGGCAGTGGCTCTTATGGCTTCTGATCTTAATTGATTGGAAGTGTTATCATGTACACTGTTTTGTCTTGGTAAAAAAAAATGGGTTACAGCAAATATTCTGCTCAATACTACAGATTTACTTGTCAGTTGTTTGACCTTAACTAGTTGAGCATGTCCCTTAGTGTCTGAGGGTATGTGCATCTCTGATCACGAGCAGAAGTAGTGGGGGAGCTTCATAGCCACGTGTTGAGAGGAATTCTTTGGGGTTTGAATAATTCCCCTCGGGAAACCTTATTCAAGGACCTTTCGAGTTGGATGGTCTACTAGACATGAAGAAAATTCTAACTGTGCCCCACCTGCAAGGTCATGCGCTGCACTCTCAATCAATAATAATAATAATAATAATAATAATAATAATAATAATAATAATAATAATAATAATAATAATAATAATAATAATAATTGTTATTATTATTATTATTATTATTATTATTATTATTATTATTATTATTATTATTATTGTTCAGTAGTTTTATTTTT
>NC_068988.1:30852617-30854002 GCF_001194135.2 Octopus bimaculoides
GGGGATGGCTTTCGTTTTCACAAGTCCCTCTTTTGTTTGGAGCTGTAGCACTGTCTGCCATTTGTTCATTGAGTGCCCTATGTATTTTATAATAATTGGTGCCACCTTGTTTATGGCTAGTGTTTCCAGAATCCACGTGTGGGGAACACTGTCGAAAGCCTTTTGGTAGTCCACCCAGGTCATACTGAGGCCTTTCTTCTTTCTGCGGCTGTCTTCAGTTATGGCTTTATTGATCAATAATTGATCTTTACAGCCGTATGAGCCCTATGGACTTGACAGAGCAAAAAATTGGTACGACCACAAACCTGAAGGCATTGACGAATATAGAAATGCGAAGATCCTATGGGATTTTATGATTCAGTGCGACTTTGAGATAGAGAATAGGAAGCCAGACATAGTTTAATTGAGAAAGAAAACAAACTATGCTGGATCATAGATATAGCATACCCAGCTGACAACAAGGTATGCGATAAGGAAGAAAGAAAAGTTGAGAGATATGGCAGATCAGCTTGAGACGTTAAGCAGTTGTGGTCGATGAGAAAGGTAGCAGTAGTACAAATAATTGTCGGAGCCCTGGCACTATTTGGGCACTATTTGCAGTGTTGCTACAGACATGCGAACTGTGTGATTCTGCCTCTTTTATGGCTCAAGTACAGAGACGATCTGGCTGAAGACTTTAAGTGGCAAACTTAACTGCTTTGTCCTGACATGGAAGGTTTCAGCGATGAAGTCAGAGATCTGATTAACATCGAAGACAGAATTGCTACACCGGGTGGAAATTGCCCACATATGGCCTGCCACGAACACTGAGGTCAGCGTCAAATAACCTTCCTACTGCTGTCCTTCGCGAAACATCCTATAACACTGAAGCGCTTTCCAAGTACGTTGCTGAAAACGAGTCAATATTACTTCTGAACCAGCTGCATGCCTATCGAACGATTCTTAAGAGCGAACGCCGCGGCGACGGAGGCATCTTCTTCCCGGATGCTCCTGGAAGGACATGAAAAACGTTTGTTACGAAGCTCCACCTTGCAGAAGTCAGACAGCACCAGTATATTGCGGTAGCTGTGGTTTCCTCCGAGACTGCAGGTACTTTGTTGCCAGGTGGCAGCACAGAACACTCTGATGAATGGATATAATAAATATCCTGGAAACAGCTGTAAGACATTCTATTTTAAAATGTTCTATATTATACACAGCCTTGGTCTTTTATCTCATTACGAAAAGTAAATCCATTTATTCACACGCTGATATATGACCTACGTTGGAACCCTTATTTGCATAACCACCGAACCTGGAGCTTAACTGTGGTCTATCCATAGCACTTACTCAGCATTACCTGAAACCTCTCAGTCTAATTCACATAACAATCGCTCATAACCTAT
>NC_068988.1:30854117-30862448 GCF_001194135.2 Octopus bimaculoides
TATATATATATATATATATATATATATATATATATATATGTGTGTGTGTGTGTGTGTGTGTGTGTATATATTGCTTTATATATTTTCAGGAAGAAAATGGCAAATGAAAACCATGTTCTCAGCAACCTACTGCAAGTTTTCTCCATCATGCTTCTCGTGACGTTAGAGATTGTCGAATCGAACGATGCAGGTTATTATGAGAAACTAAGCAAGACACACTGTCTGAAAAATCGATTGATTAGGATACCATACGCACCATCCCTCATAGATTGCGCATCAAGCTGTATGATGACTAATAAGTGTGGTGTTTTTAGTTATTGCAAGGGTACATGCAAATTGCATGAATCTCTTGTTCCTGGGTCTCCTATCAAGACGACATGCAACTGTATAACTTATTTAATGCTAGATAGAAACAGTGAGTAAATTATGCATCCCACTTGTTTTTGTGCTTTTTGTATTCCGTTCCCACTATTATCGCAATGCAATGTATCTAACCACATGGACACCAGGTGCCTCTCTTTTCTTCTACAGTCTCTATGTTTTCTGATTACAATCGTTACATTTTCGTATTTATACTGGGGTTTCATACACGTAGTTAACATCACCAAATGTTATCCCTTTTGCAAAACATTCGCTACTAGTTCATTTGAATCCTTCTTCAAACAGTCAGATATCAGTTTACCTGAAAAGAAATGACGCAGCATTTATTGGGAAGGGTTGAATTTAATGCGTGCAAGATTTTATTAATGAGGAACAAGTGAAACTAGTTTTAATTGCGATTCACTTAAAGCCAGGAAAATTTCTGCATGCCCTCGTATACGTACATTATACATACATACACAAAAATATATGTGTATACAGCCTTGGTTTTTTTTAAAATCTCATTACGATAAGTAAATCCTTATATGTGTATACACACACACACACACACACACACACACACACACACACACACACACACACACACACACACATATATATATATATATATAAGCATCTACTTTTCGTATGCCTTCCAGCATGGAAGAGATAAGAAGCATTAAGTTTCTTCGTAAACTGTAAGGCAAGAAAATACTCCTTTATAAATAAATGATCGTTGTTGAGACTGCGCCATATCTTTAAAACCATCGTCAGAAACCTAAAAAGTAGTTCATTTCGAAGATTTATTCATTTGGATAAAAAAATCATTTAGGAATTGAATCCAAGTAAATAAGTCAATCATTCAATATATGCAATATCCTAACAAATCTGTTCATTTGAATAATGCTAAATGGTCGTTTCCCAATGAAATTCGAGTACGAGGGCTGTAACCAATCGTATAACTAATATTAATGAACCAACTATTTTATATGTCAATGACGTCTCTCATTTATTCTCAAAACTCTAACGTGTCGAAGGACCATCTTTCATAGGTCGCTCGATCAGCTAGAAATATCAGAGAAATCTCCCTCAAATTACATCCTATCATCTTGAAATGAATGGTACACTGGGTGATATTGTGCTAAGAAACGTGAAAGGGATGGTCATGTTAGAACAAATTGTTCCATAGGACTTCTTAATCAAGACCGAGTGATAAAGAAAAACAATAACAAAATTCTCTTATTTCTGTCTCGTATCAAAATCTGAAATTGTTTGTAATAGAAACTATAAGTGAAAATGAATATGAAACTTGGGAAAATTGTATATCGATTATAATAATTTCTAAAATAATACAGCACTTTTCACAGCACTGAAGGAAACAACATTTTATTTAAAATCTTATTAACAGTTTACACCAAAATCTCGTCTGTTCCTTTACAGTTAAAACAGTATTATTTATTACTCATGCAGGCAGAAACAGGGTGAAAATTTATGACATAACCAAGTACTTGTTTAAAGAAAGTATTCTTTATAGATTCTGGAACAATTGGCCTATCGACAAGGTAAGATTTCGAAATGTTTCTCATTTCATAAAGCAGTCAATATAATAGTCAGCTCACTATGTATTGAAGGATGTAACTTTTATATGTTGTTCATATCGTTACTGCAATGGCGTATGTAATTTCTTCTCTTGATTTTGTTGATTTTATTGCTGTTTAAATCTTGTCAAACATGCTTCGGTTTTGATACGTGTCTTATTTTCGTTTATGTCTTTTTATGCCAATTGCTCCGATACTCATCTAAATGCACACACACATACACAGGCAACCACACACTCGGCACACACATACATACAGAGGCACAGACACACACCCAAGCATACACGCACACACGCATATATCCACAAGCATTCTTATTTTGTTAGCCATATATGCGTTCTTGTAAAGAAGTTCAAGTTGCAAAGGAATCTCTACGTGATCCTTTTATTTGGAGGAAATAACGACCAAATCTAGCACAAATCAGAACTTACCTTTCTACTGGGTACTCTTTCTTGACAAACAATATTTTGGGAAACCTATACGATTAGAACATCTTCTAAACTTCGTCTTCTACCAGGAAGAATATTTAGGGAAAAGGAAAACAACAATAGATGAAAGGTCAAACCGTTCGGCCTTAGAATATTGCTTCTGAATCTTTACGTTGTGTTCAAATACTGTCGGTGTGAAACTTGTCTTTTCTGCTCTCAGGGTTGATGTAATAAAGTACAAGTCTAATTTTGGTGTCAATGAAATCTCACTATCCCCACACGAAGCTAGTGAATTTGCAAAATCGGAAGAGCGTCGGACAAAAATGATTTGTGCCATTTCGTACGGTTCTCTACCGTACTGCACACACTCATTTATTGTCTGTCTACTATCGACGCTACTGAAATTGGAAATGGTTTTATCAAATTTGAAGGGATGAAGCAGTAAACTGACTTCGCTAAGGTTGAGATTCTGAAGGTAGAGAACCGTATAAAATGCTATAAAACATTTTATCCGACGATCTTTATCTCTTCACAAACAAAGGTATGACGACGGTCGGGTGTGTACAATATTGTAGGAATAGTATTACACAAATAAATATTTGCATATAGCTATCTAGAATAAACTTTTGCCGAATTAATATGTTCACGCAGAATGTATTCTGTACTACACCAAACGTAGGTACGATAATAAACTAATAGCGTAATAAATACTTACGACCATCGCTGACAATTGCCCGCCGTTAACAGCCGACTGTCAATTGCTGACAGTTCACAGTTTCCTTACTTTATTGAAAAACGTCAGTCCACATTTGGTTACGTGGGAGTGGTCCTGATGTTTCTCCAATAGTATGTATGTATGAATATATGTGTGTATATATGTATGGATGGCTTATGCATATTATAGAAATGTTCCAGATCTTCTCCGTACTGTGTTTCCCCCTTATTACAGTAATGGGGATAAAACTACTACTAATCAGAACATGAAGTGACTGAAAATAATTTCCAGAAATTTATTTTCACATCCATTCCATGAATCGTGGTTCAAAGAATAAAGATAAAGAATCTGTCCTACAGGCGCAATGGATTTTACACAGTTACTTTCAAGTCAATATTTAGTAATTTGTTGTCCATTTCCACCTCTTGTAGATTGAACAAAAATGCAGGCATATCTTTTTCCAGAATCTTCTCTCTCTCAAGGCCCTCCCCCACCAAACATTTCTCTTGTCCTTACTTACATACAACAGTCTTTCTCCATTTCCTCTTTGTCACTCTCCATCTCTAACTTGCCATCTGAAAACCAGTCTCATTGTACTCATTCTTGTCTCTCCATCTGCCTCGCACCCGCTTCCTTTCTTAGTCTGTCTCACTCTCGTCTTCCTTGTCAGATTTCTACTTGATTTCATTCAACATTTTATTTGCAGGTGAAACTCGTCTTGATAAAAAATAATACTGAAATTCACTCATTAACTTTCAATGCAAAAATGTCAAGTAACACCGACTGGTTCCATTCCAGTAGACTCCTTTCAACTCCCTGGTTTGGAAATGTAGCAGCAGCGTACAGGTACTTTGATGGGTATATATTAACATTTTATTTATTTGCATTATAGATTTCTGTTGCTGATAAGTTATGATTTCTTGCCTAGTCAGTTACATATTTTGGAATGAGGTTACAGTCGACTATGATACATCGATCTCAGTAATTAACTAGTATTATTTTATGGACAATGATACCAAGCATGATCGTAACGGGATTCGGAATCAAAACAACGAGGAGCAAAAATAACTTCAACATAGCTTGTTGTTTGCAACTTCACTGATTCTTTCTTTAATTCTTTTAAATGACGACGAGGTACTTCTTGGTTATCACATTCCCATTAAAACATTAGGTCATCTCCCCCCAGATGAAAAACATTGCTTAACCCGCAATAAAACAAAAGTAAGAATGATAATAATAATAATAATGATGATAACTATAATAATAATAACTCAGTAATAAATAGAACAGGGCAGCATATTAGCAAAATCTGAAGACACAAAAATCCAAATAACTACCGATCAAGAACATGTTTTAACATCACCTACAAGATTCTCACATCTATACTAACTGAAAGGATATACGATTTCTTTGAACAGAACTCTGCCTTTCCACAAGCGCAAAAAGGCTGTAAAAGGAATTCTTATGTTTGCAAAGATCAATTACCCATAAATAAAATGAATGTAGAGAATTGCCGGAGCAAAAAGAAAAACCTGAGTATGGCATGGATAGACAACTGGAAAGTGTTTGATAGTATCCTACATAATTGGCTGCTCAAGGCACTCGAGATATATAAGATGTCGTCTCCAAATTCTTACAAGGTAGCAAGGCCAAGTGGAACACGCGTCTCGCTGTAAACCATAGTAATTGTATAAGCCAATCTAACAACGTCAACATAAAACCAGACATCTTTCAAGGTGACTGCCTCTCCCCATTACTCTTTTGCATGGCACGGATCCCACTCAGAGAGAACAGAAAAACTGAAATATAACATAAAAACCGAGGCTAAAATGATTACAGGTCTGTTTGCTCAGAGTTGAACTGGTGCTAAATAATAACTGATTCCTATAATTTACAGTTATTTTTTATATTCTATGTAATATGTAACAAACACGAAAAGAAATATTCATCTCAATGATAAAACGATAAACAGAGCGATTTAATTAAACGGAACTTGGTATCGTAAATACAATCGTAAAATTCTCCATGAAGATATTTATTAAATTCATCACATCTAATATATTTCAATTCTATATTTAAGAGATGAGAAATTAGGTATATTATTAACATTATTTACATTATTTACATTCGACGGATAATTGTCCTCATTTTGTTTGTTGAAATGGATCCTCTCACGGACGAGGGCACGTCCTGCCCTTTCCGTTACTCTTTTAGCTTTATGTGAATCGACTGGTGTCGTTATATTCAAGCCAGGTGGTGTTAGCTTTGAGTCTCTACAACTACTTAAGAAAGTTAGATGGTTTGAAAGACGAGCTAGTTTTGATGGAGTTTCTCTATATGTCTCCATTGAAGTCTAATTTAAGAGATGAGGAATTATGTATATTATTTACATTATTTACATTATTTACATTCGACGGATATTTGTTCTCATCTTGTGTAAATAATGTAAATAATGTAAATAATCTAATATATTTGTTGCAGCAAAAGGTATTTCAAGATCCAACCAAGCGGAGGCAACTACCTACTCCATGTATTGTGGGAGAATTACAGGACTTACGAAATTCGCTACCGAATGAACATCGATGGTAAGAAATATATTTCAATGTTGCGTACGCAAACCATTGTATATATTTGTATGTGTATATATAAGTCCGTGTGTGTGCGTGTGTGTATGTGTGTGTGTACGTATGTACGTTTTGTATACTTCACAATTTTATTAGTATTCTTCTTAAAAGGAGGTAACTGATTTAAAACAAAGAAAGGTGCGACCGCTGGATTTTGGATGATACATATAACTATTACTAATCGATCTTTAAGAAAAAGTCATCTTACAGATTGTATTTGGTAAAGTCCGTGTGTCTCGGTCAGTTTCTTTTGTTAGAAAGTCTTAGCTTCTCCCAATTGCCACTACGACATTTACTAACATAACTATGTGCACCAATACTTATTTATATAAATGTGAGTCTATAATCAAGGTAGAGTGAAAGCTGTTGCCGTGGTTGTACATAGTTATTCTCTTTCTTGCTGATTTTCGAAGAGATATTTCCATCTTCAGTGCAGCTGACTAATGTCTTGTGCACAAACTTTCTTTCACGCCTCAAATAACTACGTCAGGTTTGTTATTTTGGCGCTTGGTAGAAGTTTTAAAAGAAATGCTCAACTAATATTCACTAGGGAGCCGCAAGTCCATATTTGTTGATGTATACATACGATTGCAAATTATTTGATAGGTACCGTCTGAGTGATGCCGTCCGGCATTTGAATGTTGCCTGTACTGATCATAATCCATTCCTTTCATCTTTTTCTTGCGATGGATTCTCAATATTACTCTGTATATTTTATGTAAATTTGCACCTGATCTTAGGATGTTCCTGGCTTTGATATCTGTGGAGCGGATTTTCTCGTTAAACCAGCCCGGTATTCCAAATATTGTTATCAGTGCAGGTGTTCTAAATGTATTGTGGGATACTGACTTTATGTAAAAGGAATATTATATCTTTTAAGTCTAGCGTAATATTATTTCATTACACTCTCTCTGTTTTCATTATTTTTGATGATATATTTTCATTAATACGTACGTCGGTATTTGCAGCACACATTTCGTACAAAAGGGAAGCACAGAGAGAGGCCGGTAATACAAAAATTAGAGGAGCGACTTTACCACGTCCACTTGTTAAATATGAATATTTATTTTGATCAATCTCCATCTCTGTTTCAACGGAAAATGTGATTAAATACAGTTATTTTTCAGTACACTATAGAATCCAGGCATAGATCTTTCGATCCTGAACAGAAGACATATGTCTGTTTATATGAATGTATGTATGCATATATGTATGGAAATTTACATATTAAATATAATTCCTGAGGTGTTTGCAGTGTTATGTATTTGAGTGGGAATTTTGGAAGTATAGACGTATTCTGTTGGCGTGCTGCATGTTTGTTTCGTGGAGGTTTCCTTTCTTGTTTCTTGTTACATGAGTGCATGTGATGTTGTTTATGGTTTGTATAATGTAGTAGTGTTATTTTATTTGACCTTCACCTTATAGTATATGTTTCACTAATTATGTTGTAAGTTATCAGGTCCTAATTATATAGGATGTGAATGTGCGTCTTAGTTGAACTGTTCCTAGCAAAGCAGTGAGTTATGTTGTGATCTCAAGTATTGGCATTATGCAAAGTTTCATATTTTTAATCATACGTAATGTTTTAATTAATACAGATATTCTTTCTACTCTCATGCTCCACATCGTAATTATTTGAAGTTTAAGGTTTTGTACTTTTATAGCTTTTCTACTATGTTTTGGGCAATATTTTCTTGAGAATGTGTTGTGATATCTATCACTGTGCCTTTGTTTCTTTCCCAGTCCTTTATTATTATGTTCGGACATTTCGTCTTCTCGTAGTTGTTAGTTTGGACAGGTATATTCCCGATTATAGTGGCCAGGTCATTGATATGTATTTTATTCGGTACATGCGTGAACGACTGCTTGTCTGTAATCACATCGAAGAGTTGGTACATTGCTCAAAGAATTACCTGTTAACTCGTGAATTCCTCTTTTTATATTTCGGTTTGGTAAAGACTGGAAAACCGGGGATGATGTAGACAGCTGTTTCATTGTGTTTGTTGCGTGTCCTATATTTTGTGTCACGATCCGTTTCAACATTATATTTCTATAGTTGTTTTTTTGTTTTTTTATCTAGGAGTACTCCATTATTTTCTGCGTTTAAGCAGAAAAGAAGAGATTGACCTTCGCTGCAGAGTGACAGACATTCAAAGCGAAAATAATTAATCTAAAACTATACATTTTTTATAAGATATGTTTATGTATTTGCATTTATACTTGAAGACAATTCCTAGAATCGCATCTGACTCCTCTACAGATATGTATTTTCGTCATTGCATATGAATTTTTCAAACATTTCGAATATGACTACAATCTAAAATTCAATTGATTTAATACAAAACATTCTTTCATTTCAGATACTGAGGAACAGATCGCAGATAGGGTGGATATCTATGCATATTCATAAGAGGATCTATATTATTGCTGAAAATATCTATGGTAATACGTACACACATACATACATACATAATGCATACATTCATACATATATACATGCGTCCATACATTCCTACATACATTCATACATACATACATATATTCATACTTACATGTATGCATTCATACATACATGCAAATATATATATAATATATATATATATATA
>NC_068988.1:30863076-30866335 GCF_001194135.2 Octopus bimaculoides
TCTATATTTATTGTGTTGTATATATCTAAACGCATGATCATGCATATACACACAAATACACTGAGACATGCTCACACACACACAAACACACACACACGCATACAGAAACACACACACACACACACACACACACACACACACATACACACACACACACACACAAACACACTGAGACTGCATTCCAGAAATTTTTAATTTTTTCAGGTGTAACATGTATTAATTTGAAAGAAATTTCTAAACTCCTTCAAAATCCTCTTATTTCAATACACTTGTTGCGATCGAGCTATTTCGTGAAGGTCCCATGGAAGTCCTCTAAAGCTAAGTTATCGAGGACCATTGTCACTGCCACCTTAATCTTTATAACACCTCTGAACCGACTGCCCCTCATAATCTCCTACTGCTTGGGAAACAACAAATGTCACAGCGAACAAAGTTTGGACAGTATGAAAGGTGAGAGAAAATTTTGATGCCCATTTTTGTCAATTAGCTGGTTACAGAAATGGACTTGTGGACAGATGCATTGTTCTGCTGCACGTGCCACCAATTCGTGTGTAATAGCTTTCGAATTTTGCAAAATATCTCTTCCTGGACCTCTTCAAAACCTTCGTAAAATACTCTTCGGAGACCGTTTGGCCAGAGGGAATCCAATGAATATAGTCGATACACGTGGTGTTGAAAACATAATGGATCATTACGAGCTTTCCAGTGAAGTTGCTTTGCCTTGGCTTCTTAAAGTCTGGAGGAACCAAGAAGCTTTCGTTTGTTATGCTGTCCTTTGGTCTTTGCATCCTAACAGTAGTTTCAGTTTTCCTCATGGTCAGGTGTGTTGGATTGGATATAATGATCTAAACCATCTTGCTGATGCCACAAAAGCTTCATTCGTTCTCTTTGTCAGTGAGTGTTCTTGGAACAATCTTTGCACAAATTTTGCTGCTGGTAGATCCCCACTCACAAATCTGTCGGCAGTTACGCACCAACTCGAACCTGTGACAATTAGTGTATAGTAGGGTGTGTTCAAAATATTATTACAGCCGTCTGTTTTAGTCTGGAATAAAAACAAATAACCGCCGCAGGTTAGCTTATTGGATGCCTAGTATCAATATAGTTAAATAGCAATAATCTAGGCAGTTATAACTGTTTCTCCTGAAACAAATTCTAGAAATTTCTGGAATGCATCTCGTACATTCTTTCTTGGCATGTAGGATCTCGAGCTAGTAAAAGAAGCAGGGCATCCACGGGCAGTCTTCGATATTTCCTGTCGCAAGGTTTTTTTTATTCCTTTTGTTGCACGTATTCTACACGACCTTTCATTACATTTCACTCACTCTAAGATGAAATATTTTGATAACTGGTAAAATTTCTATATATTAAAATGAATAGTTTACTGAGATGGAACAGCCATTTAAATCGACTTTACTAACATTTTTTAGTTCCATAGATTCCATTTCAGCTGACAAAATCTGATGCATAAAGTCAAGTTGTTCACAAACCGCTTCATGAATTTCACTTCTCAAAAGCAACTACTTATAAGTATTAATAAATATATCAATTCTTACGTTGTGACCTACTCTGTAATTTCACCATTTTTTAAACTTTATTCTTCTCATTTGCATGGTTTCAAATTTTGGCGCAAGTTCAGCAATTTTGGTGAAGATGTTAAGTCGAATACGTCGACCACCACCGCTCGACTGGTACTTATCTAATCGAACGCGGAAGGATGAAAGGCAATATGAACCTCGACAGAATTTGAATTTAGAACGTATAAACGGACGAAATGCCGCGAAGCATTTTGTCACCGCCTTATTTGTTTGATATGATATTGTTTACATTTTTTTCTGATCGTCCATTTGAAAATAAAGTACACATTTCAACACATTTCACTCTTATACATTTCATTTACCTTTGACATGCTAAACAAAAACCACACTTTATGACAGCGTTCTTTTGTTATTTATCTGCATTCGAATCTCATTTATCTTTCAATATTATAATGAATATAGAAATTCTAAATAAAGCTTTATTTCCATTGTTATTCACACGCTCTGTCGTTTTTGTTCTCTGTTTAAACGCTTATTTCTTCGACTGTATGTATATATTATTGTACCTGGGGAGAGTCATTTTCTTCTAGTGTTTCATTATTTAACACATTCACCGGTTTGACTTCCACTCATTTACTTCAAATGAGTGGAAATCGAACCAGTGAGTGCCTTAAATAATAAGGCACTAAAAGAGAATGGCTCTGCCGAGACACGATAGAATATGCTTCAACATACGAATTCACATAAAGAATCTTGCTAACCAGATACAAAAACGAAATATATATATCAAGTGTTTCCTTCAAAAATACAACTCTGGTAACATACTAGTGATGGGTGATTTTAGCCTCACTTATATAAACTGGCTCACAAACACTCTGAAGTCAGGCAAACCCTCTACACCAGACAAAGCTGCAGCAGAATTACTCTTTAATCTAATGGATGACTGTTTCCTGACTCCGCTAGTGCTCGAACCAACAAGACAGAATAAAACGATTTTGGATCTAATATTAACCAACCAATCTAGCTCTCTTCACAGCATTATTTCAGTTGAAAAAACTCTACTCTCGTACCTCGACATGATACTCCGCAACTTTAATTTTTGGAATATTAAAACCAAACCAACCAATCTCACTTCACTGCACTTACTTGACAACATAAACGCCCAGTAAGCGGACTAGGGAGCAATCCGAAAGGATCTGTCCTTTATCGATTGGTCCTTCACTCTCAGTCCACAGACATTGAGACATGGCTGTACTTTGATGATACTGTCACATATACTTGCTCAAAACACGCTCCTATGAAATCCACTAACACAGATAGAAACCAACTCCCTAGAAAGAGGAAAAAACACTTATCATGTGCATCAAAAAACTTAATAAAAAATTCAACCAAATAAAATACTCTCACATACAACATTCACATGCAAAAACAATGAAAAGGCTGGAGTTGGAAAAACTTCATCTGAATACCGACATGAAAACCTCCATTGAAAATCAGAGAGCTGCAGAGGAACAGTGGGTAGTCAAAAAATTCAAACAGAACCCGGTGTAGACAACAAACAGATGTATTTGTATAACGCTCGGGAGTGAAAAAGTCTTTAACGTTTCGATCCTACGCTCTTCCACAGAAAGGATATACATGTATACATATACATATACATGCATACACACACACACACACACACACACACACACACACACACACACACACACACACACACA
>NC_068988.1:30866522-30867147 GCF_001194135.2 Octopus bimaculoides
ATATATATATATATATATATATATATATATATATAATATTCTAATAAACTCACCGCTTACAATTTAAAAGCAATCGGAAGTTAAAACGTATGTATTTAGGTGACGTAACAAGTTTCAACAAGAATTGTTTTCGTGTTCTTTAGTGTTCATAAACTGATCAACCAATCACAATTTCCAGTTGCTGCTTGTATAATAGAGTGTAAGGTCTAATGTGTACATGATTATTACTGAAGCTGATTACTTCATTGAATTTCGGAAAAAAAAATGTTAACACTTCATTTTTTAGTAAACAACAAAGTGTAAAAGCAAATAAGAATCTGTTTATTTACATTGACTACACAAACAATCGATACTGTGTTCGAAGTCTCTGAAACATTTATATATCATATATATTTACTTACATAGATACGGCCACAATCACATCAGCACACTGATCTCTCTCTCTCTCTCTCTCTCTCTTTCTCTGTGTGTATATATATATATATACACAGGCATACATACATATATGCATACATACATGCATACATGTATACATACATACATGCATATTTTTAAATGTATCCATATACATGTATATATATAGATGTGTATATATATATATATATATATATATATATATATATAT
>NC_068988.1:30867845-30877215 GCF_001194135.2 Octopus bimaculoides
TTCACACCCACACTTTAGTCATTTTTCCTAAGCAAAGACGAATACAGTTGTACTATTGGAACCTATAGGGTCACCCGAACATAACAGATGAGCATTATTTGTAATTCAACGGTACAACAGTATAAGACTATCCTTTCAGATATACTTGCATTGTGATTTCTGCAATGTGGTGCACAAATTGTCAAGTAAATGAGACGCATCTTTGCCTCCACTGATTCACTTGCAAAGTGTTGAGTAAAATTATTTCGTTGCAGACCTCCTTTTAGTCTTTTTATTATCACTGAGTCACACATAGTCCCCAGTTGGTAACATTGATTTCAAGGCCTGGTGAGTGACTGGTTGTTCTAAGACATTTATTGATTGTAAACATTTTAGGCGCAGTTACCTATCGGTATAGTGGTCATTTGCAAACTCCAGAGGCGACACTTTCATTTCCCTTTACTCCAAACGTCACACGTTGTTATTTCAATTGGGTCATGCCCTTCCAATTGCTATACATCCGTAATGCACCTTACAGCTGTGCCTGTCACCTGTATGGTGAGGAATCCTACATTGGGGAGTAGTAACAACTACGCTAGGGTAGCCGACTGATAATCGTGATCATTCATCTTTTGGTTTCCTGTAGCTTTACTCTCAGTATGTGTATGAGTGTGCGTGTGTGCTCTGTTGAGCACAAAAGCGAAAAGATGTTAGGGGAAATAGTGATGGAATTGGAGGGTGAAAAACATCACAAATTGTTATTCTATGCATTACATAATACGTCATCGAATAGGTTATATATACAGGTTACCTGGTCACCAGGTTACCTGTATATGTAAGTAAATGGTACCTGATAATCAAAAAGAAACTTCTGAAGGCTTTCAGCTCCTAGAAACTATAAATTGCAATATATATATATATATATATATGTATTTATATATAGTATATTCTGTTGGTAAAATTCGTCACCGTCTGTTGGATTAATTTTTAATGCTTCTTCATAATTACTTCTTTAGCCAGTAATGATTTATTTTAAAATTTGTAGGGTAGATCAAAATGAATCGAACAAAATTTAATATATCATCAGCAACGTAATCGATCAAAGGTAAATCTGGCATTCAAAGTATATATCATTTTGACCAGATTGAAACGCACAGCTTCGGATTGAACTAAATATTATACAAAACTTGATCGATAATTAAAATGGGAGTTTGAGACATTCATGACTTTCACACTGGATAGCTGTAATATATTTAAATAAATAGAAAGTTACCAATATATTGATATTATATATCAATATATTGGGGAGTTAAAATGTAAATCATTGATCACCAACCGTATATATAGATATATCATTATCGAAGAAGCTGCAGCTCAACTATAGTCTGTTCATAGCACTTACTCAGCATTATCTGACACGTTTGGGTATATATATATAGCTTGCATCCAGTGGTTTATTTGCGAAGATCTGTGGGTAGAAGTAAAAATTCATTAAAGAAATAACCAAGCTGACGGTAAAGTTAATCATTTACTTATCATCTGAATTGTAAAACATTCTGACAAGAAAGAAAAAATAAAAGCAACTTCATAATCCCTCTAGTTTAAGATCGTGTTTTAGAAAAGTGAAATAATCTGAAGACAACTTCCAAGGTAAGTTCGTGTTGTTCTACTATCTTTAGACGAGTGAAAACAATTTGACGATATTGTTTTACAATATATTTCCTTTGTTCAAAGCTTAGTCTGACTGCCATCATTAATTCCAGTGATTTTTATCGAGAAAGAAAAAAACATCAGTTCAGTTATTCTGTCTGTCTGTCTGTCTGTCTCTCTCTCTCTGTCTCTCTCTTCTCTCTCTTCTCTCTCTCTCTCTCTCTCTCTCTCTCTCTCTCTCTCTCTCTCTCTCTCTCTCTCTTCCTCTCTCTCTCTCTGTATATATATATATATATTGCTTTATATATTTTTCAGGAATGAAAATGGCAAATGAAAAGCATGTCCTTCGCAACCTACTGCAAGCTTTCACCATTATATTTCTTCTGACAGTGAAGATTGGCGTATCGAGCAATGAGGGACTTTTTAGGAAAATAAGCAATTCACAATGTATAGATTCTTGGTTGATTCGAACACAAGCCACACCAACCATCATAGAATGTTCATTATGTTGTTTGGCGACTGATAAGTGTGGATTCTTTAGTTATTGTAATGACACATGCAAAATGTTTCAACCTTTGTCCGTGGGAAATGTTGAATTGGTTAGTTGCGACTGTATATCTTATTTAATGCTGCATGAAAACAGTGAGTTAATCATATTTTACAAGTATTTCAGTGCTTTTTGTATTACCTTTTTGTATTCAGGCCATTATCTCCATGCAATATATCTAACCACCTGAATAATATTCAGGTGACACTTTTCTTGTGAAGTCGCCTCTGTTTGATTGTTTCAATCGTTATCTTTTTGTTCTTATAAAGGGATCGGTTCAATATTTCATAGACTGCCCAAGGAGGTATTCTAGTAGAATAAGACCAAATGAGGTTTAATTTTCGACATATTCCTCCTTTCGGCTCCCACAATTCTTCCATCAGTGTTGCAATGCTTGGATTTCATTATTGAAGAAGCTTTCGACTTGTTGCTCGAAAACGTCATCAACAGCAGAAGTGATGTCATCATAACTGCAATACTGTTTCCAATGTTTTTTTCCCATTGGAAAACAGATGTTAGTTAGATGGGATTAAACCCGGATTATAGACAGGGTTATTACAAAATTCATAGCTACAGCCACGCACGGCAGCCATTGAAACCAATGTCTTGTGTGCTGGAGCGTTGTCCTCATAAAACAAGTCAACTGGTCAGCTTTCCAGGGCTTTTGATCTTTATAGAATTTCGAAACTGCCTCAGCAAGGTGGCATAGTGTTCTCCCTTGATGGTGAAGCCGTTTTGAAAATAGTCAATAGACACCCTACGTTTTGCACCCCAAACAACTGAGATCATTACATTCCATGCAGATGAAACGATCTTAGCTTTCTTGGGAGCAGGTAAGTAGGGATGTTTCCACTCTATGGTCTGTCACTTTGTCTTGCTTAAAGTAATGAAAACAACACTCATCCTGCTTTAGGAAATCTTCAAAGAAACCGACTGGATCCAATGCCAACAATGTCAGATTTTCTCTTTACGTGATCAGCCTTGTGCGATTTTTGTCAGGTGTAAGAAAACGTGGAGATCATCGTGCAGCAAAAACCTTTATCGTGCCAAATTGATTATGCAGAATATTCTCAACTCTCTCACAGGATATGCTAATATCAGTGGCTATTTGATTTAGAGTAAATTATTTGATATCCATCACCAAATGTCGGATATGATCATTTTCTCCAAAACTTACTTCTCTGATATATTTTCTAAACTAGTCTAGTCTTCTACACCAAATGGGTACGTTTTGTAAATTCAATTAGTGATTCCCTCATTACAATGTAAGCAGCTACATTAAAAAAGAAAAATCATAAACCATTCGAATCATAAATCATTCGAATGCTTATATATTTTTTTCCTTCACTGCTAAATTATTGATAGTTACCTTTTAAAATATTGTCTACACTACATATACTAACGCTAAAAACAGCTCTTTTTTTGTCATGCAGACAGCGTCAATAAGAAATGTTTTCATTTTTTAATTTTCACTGACAAAATATCATCATAAATTGTAATCAGCCTTTATTCATAACTCTTTCAATGGAATATTTTAGAGATCTACTTTAACGAGTTTAAGACACCATCGTTCGGAGTTTACGCGATCTGCAAGAAATACCAGACAAATCTCTCTGAAATTATATCCTATCATGTTGAGAAGAATAGTGCACATTGGATGATATTGTTCTACATACCAATATGTGACAGATGAAAGGATGGCCACTTTGGAACAACTTTTCCCATACAACTTGATAAATAACAACAATTACAACATTCTGTTATTTCTTTTTGATATCAAATTTTTAAATAGTGAAATAGAAACTAAAAGTGAAGAGATGAAGCTTGAGAAAACTGTATTTCGAATATAAAAATGTTTTAAACAATACAGCTCTGTAGAAAATAATTTATTCTGAATTTCAATAAAGTTCACCTAAAATTCTCCAGTATTCCTTTACAGTTGAAACGTTCTTATTTTATTACTCATGCAGGCAGATCCTGGCAGAAAGTACTTGAGATATCTACATCTTCGTTTAAAAGAAGTGCTCTTTATGCTTACTGGACTAGTTGGCCTATAGAAAAGGTAATACATTTTCAAAATTTCCAAATGATTCTCATTTCATTAGACAGTCTACATAATTGTCAGCCCGTTATGTCTTGAAGGATATAATTTTATCTTCTTCATTTCGTTACTTCAGTAGTGTAAGTAATTTCTTTTCTTGATATTGTTGGTTTTATTGCTGTTTAAACCTTGTCGTCCAAAATCCTTCAATTTTCATCCCTGTCATATTTTCACTTAAGTCTTTCTATTGCAATTCCTCCGATACTCATGTAGAAGCTCACGCGCCGCGCACACACACACACATGTACATTCTCAAACACACATATCCACAAACACTATTGATTTGTTAGCCGTACACACACACACATGTACATAAACACACATGTACATTCTCAAACACACATATCCACAAACATTATTGGTTTGTTAGCCGTAAATGCCTACCAACTAAGAAGATCAAGTAACGAAGGAACTTCTATGTGATCTTTCTGATTTGCAAGAAATAGCAGCCAAATCTTGAACAGATCAGAATTTACCTTTCTACTGGGTACTGTTACCTGAGAAACAATATCTTGGGAACGCTACAAGATTGGAGCACCCTTAATCCTATGTCATCTCCCACGAAGATTATTGAGCATAAAAGGAAAACAACAATTGATTAGATGCAAAATCGTTAGATCGAAGCGTATTTCTTCCGGATCGTTATCTTGTCTTTCCTTCTCTCGGGTTTTATGCAGTAAAGTACCAGTCTAGAACTAGAGTCAATAAAATCAATTATCCTCCTCCAAGGCTAGTGAATTTGCATAATCGTAAGAGCGTCGACCGCATGTTTTGTACCGTTTCTTAAGTTTCTCTGCCTTCAGAATTTTAATCCTAACGAAGTCAGTTGACTGTTGCATCCTTTCGAATTTGATAAAATCATTTATCAGTTCAGTTCTGGGTCGATAGTATCGATTAAATCCCACCTAGTAAATAAATGTAGTCGTGTTGGTCCCAAATTTCAGACATTATTTGGTATTCAGGAAGCGCTAATAGTCGAACATATCCCAGACGCATGCAAAAGGAGGTAATAATTTAGGATAATTATTGGGGAAAGAGTTCATTCGTGCTCGGTAGCGGCTTTTGAAATCAACATGTTTGGTGGAAACGTGGTGTTATACTCGGCATTTGTAGAGTATAATTTTGCGTAGAGAGAAATCTCCAAGAGGTCGGTGTTAGACACCTGACAAGTGCATGTTTTTCTACCTACCCTGCAGCTGGAGATAATCGCTGGGAAGTTCAGGTTCGTAAGACCCGTTACCAGTAATGAAGAAGTAGATGTATAATTAGTACCAGTGTTTGCGTAATTGCTTCTATATATCTATGTAAGTGTGTATATACATATATACATACTGCTGTGGCAAGAATCATTGACACCCTGGGGGATTGGAAGAATGAACTAGCCGAACTCTTATAAAGTGTAGAGGTAGGTAGTAGTTGAGAGAGAGTGTTTGATAGTCTCGCGAAGTACGTCGTGTGAACACATTGATTAAACTTCTGCTGCATAATTTATATATCCAGCCTGTGTTAAGGATATATATATATATATATGCATATGAATATATATAAATGTATATGTGTGTATATGTGTGTATGTGTGTGTGTGTGTGTGTGTGTGTGTGTGTGTGTGTGTGTGTGTGTGTGTGTGTGTGTGTGTGTGTGTGTGTGTGTGTGTGTGTGTGTGTGTGTGTGTGTGTGTGTTTGTGTGTGTGTCTGTGTGTGTGTAGCTCTGTGCGTGTATATAAAGTATCTTTCCTACAACTGCAACGAAATTCATACAATCTTAAATCAATATTTATTACTTTATCCTCCAGTTCCTCCTGTTACACTTACGCAAAAATGCATGCACATCTTTTCCCAGAATCTTATCTCTCTTAAGTCTCCCCTCCCCATACTCTCTCTTAGATCTGTCTTTTCTCATTCCCTTGTTTACACTCTCTATCTCTCACTTTCCTTCTCATTTTCAGTTTCATTGTACTCTTACTTGTCTCTCTATCTGCCTCTCGCCCGCTTCCTTTCTCAACCTGTCTCATTATCGTCTTCCTTGTCAGATTTCTACATGATTTCATTCCAATTGCATTTGCAGGTGAAACTCTGGTTCGTACGTCGTTCTCACAGAATTAACTCAATAACTTTTAATGGAACGAATAAAAATTCTACAGCGTGGTTCAATGAGATGAACCTCCTTTCACGGCCGTGGTATCTACCTCTACCAGTACGTTACATGTTCAGTTTAAGGTATATATTGACACTGTCTACTTTATTTGTATTTATAGGTTTTCATTATAAATAATTATGGTTTCCCACATAGTATTATTTTATCGACAAAGGAAGAATAAATGGCAAGCAAGAACGTGGTGGGATTGAGTATCAAATCATTGAGGAATAAATATAACTTCAACCCGATTTATTGTTTACAGTCTTATGAAAGACAAGGTATGGTGCCCTCCACTGTGAGGCGAACGAACACAGTTTCTACATGGACGTGGGCTGATTAGTGCATGGGAGTTTATCGACAGTGAACGATGAAACATAACATAATATTTGGTAAACTGCAAATAAGATCTACTGAATGTACTGCTAATGCAGAAGAATTTACTGAAAACGGACTTGGGGGAGCTAATAAATTCGGATCACGAATAGCCAACGAGAGAGAAGAATCATTGTCTGATCCACCGTCCACGAAGCATCATAGAGGTGACTCCAACAAGGATGACCTAAAACAGAAGACTAGAAGCTTAATCATCGTTGCCCGGGATCAGGCATTGAATAACAACACTGTGAAAATGGATATAAACAACGGATGTGACTTGAACCTCTGCAGACTGTGTAGGAAGAAAGTCTCATTTTCTTTAAAACACACACGCACACACACACACATACACACACACACATATACATATGTGTGTGTGTGTGTGTGTGTGTGTGTGTGTGTGTGTGTGTGTGTGTGCGTGTATGTATGTATGTATGTATGTATGTATGTGTGTGTGTATATGTATATATATATATATATATATATATATATATATATATATATATATATATATATATATATATATATATATATTGTTAGATAGATAGATAGATAGATAGATCATAAAAAATAAGCATTGAAAGTAGCAATTAAAGAAATAATCATTGATTCCACAATTAATTAAGGAACATGAAAAATAATGCAACTCTATTTTTTAAAGGATAAACACATTTATAATTAATGTTAGAATTAATTACATTGAAGGATAAAAATATTTACAATACAAAGTTTCAAAATATGCAGGTAGCAATAGTCATGACACTAGGGACAAAAATGTTTTTTAACAAATGTACTTTTCCTATCATGGCTATATATGTACAAATATATAATAACAATTTAGATAAAAAAGTAGGACATATATCATATTCTATGTAATACATATGAAAAGGGAAATGATATAATCATCTCAATGATTAAAAGATAAACTGAAGTATTCATCAAACGGAACTGGGTGTCGTAAATACAATGCTAAAATTCTCCAACTATGATGACGTTTATTGAATCATCGGTTACGATATATTAATTTCAGAGAAAAATACTTTATAATTGAGCCGGAAGACGGCGGTGACTACATGCTGTATGCAGAAAAGGTGAATGAAACATATTACAATATCAGTTTCAGAATGAGCAGCAGTCGTAAGTAATATATATATATATATATTTCGTTTTTGTATATGCAAATCATTCTATATATTTGTCTTTGTAAATAAGTCCGTGGGATGTGTGTGTTCCTGTGCGCGTTTACGTGTCCTTTTTTTTGTGAGTACGTGCGTGTGTACCTAAGTATGCATGTATGTATGTTTTGTATACTTCACATTTCTATATATTAGTATACATCGTAAAAGAAGACAAGTGGATTTAAACAAAGAAAGGTGCTATCAGTGGATTTTGGATGATAATAATAAGTATTACAAATCGTTCTTGAAAAAAAGTTCTATTTACAAATTGTATCTGGTAAAGTTCATGTCTTTTACATGAGCTTGAAAATCTTAGCTTTTCCAAATTTTCCCTGCGACATATACTAATATAAACAAGCGCACCAATGATTATTGAAATAAATATTGTGAATTTATAACGCAGGTAGAGCGGCTGCTGGTTCCGCAGTTGTACGTATATATTCACTTTTTTGGTGATGTTGCAAGATATATTTCCATTTTACGGGCAGATGACTTATGTCATTGTACAAGACTTTTCTTTCATGTTTCATATAACCGTGTCAGTTTTTTTTTTTAATTTTGGCGCATGGTAAAATTTTTGTAAGAAATGCTCAACCGGTATTCGCTAGGGAACAGCAAGTCGATGTTCCCTTGATTTTCGATCTTGTCGTTGATGTATATATGATTGCAAATTATCTGACTTGTGCCATGTGAGTGATGTCATCTGGTATTTGAAGACTGTCTGTACAAATCTTAATGAATTTCCTACATCTTATTTCCTGTGATAGAGTCTGTATATATTTCTAAATGTTGATTAATGGGAATTAGATGCTTATTTCAGGTGTTGTAAATGCATTGTGTGATTCTGCTTTAACGTAAAAGGAAACCTCTAAATGTTATATATCTTTTTAGGTCTAGTGTATTATCATTTGATTACATTCACTTTGCTTTCATTATTTCTGCATGATATATTTTTTTATTAATACATACGCCGGGATTTATAACGATTGTTTTGTCTACAGTGAAACACATAGAGAGGCCAGTGAGACAAAAATTGGTGGATCGGTTTTACCACGTTGACTTGTTAAATATGAATTTTTATTTTGATCAATCTTCATCTTTGAATCAACGGAAGATGTGATTAAATTAAACTACTTTTCGGTAACTATAGAATCCGGGCATAGATCTGAGGATCGTAAACAGGAGATATACGTCTGTTTGTATATAACGTATGTATGTATGTATGTATGTATGGATGGATGGATGGATGGATGGATGGATGGATGGATGTAAATAGATAATTAATATTTCATTTCATTTCTTTTTACTATATTATTTTATATCTTATGTTAAAATTAGAAGATTATAATTAAAATGTGAAAAGCAGACAGTGTTGGAATTCTTGTTTAATAATATATATATAT
>NC_068988.1:30877864-30879312 GCF_001194135.2 Octopus bimaculoides
TATATATATATGTATGTATATATATAGATATAGATGTATATATGTATGTATGTATGTATGTATGTATGTATGCATGCATGTATGTATGTATGCATGCATGTATGTATGTATGTATGTATGTATGGATGGATGGATGGATGGATGGATGGATGTAAATTTCACATTAAATATAATTCGTGAATTGTTTGCTACGCTGTGTTCTTGTGTGTGGATTTAGGAAGTATAGACTTCTCTGTAGGCGTGTTGCATGTTCGTTTCGTGGGTGTTTGCTTTCTCGTTTCTTGCTACATAAGTGTATGTGCTGTTGTGTATAGTTTGTGTAATGTGAGTAATGTTATTTCATTGGGCCTTCATCCTATAGTATATGTTGCATGAATAATGTTATTTCATTAGGAACTTATTGCATATGTTGTGAATTTACACAGACTAGTGTATTAGGTTGTTAGCCCGGATATTGGCATTATGCACCATTTCATTTTTTAAAATCATTTCTAATACTCTAACCAATATTGGTATTGTTTCCACCCTCATGCTCCACATCGTCAATATTTCAACGTCCAGTTCTTTGCCCTTGATAGTACTACCTTTTGAGCAATATTTTCATCAGAAAAAGTTCTGATATCTATCAGAGTTCTTCTTTTTCCTCCAGTCCTTTATTATTATATCTGAACGCTTCGTCTTCAAGGATATGTGTGTTTGGACAGTAAAACTCCAGGTTATTGTGTAAATCTCTAGATTATTGTGGTCAGGTCATTATCACGTAATGTATTCGGTACATGTGTGAACCATGTCTCGTCTGCATTCAGACGGAAACATTAGTATATTGCTCAATAAGAAAACAGTTAAATCGACAACACCTCTCTATATATTGAGATTTGGTAAACACTGGGTAACCACAGATGATGTCGTCCCCTGTCTCATTGTGCTGGTTGCATATCTTGCATTTTATGTTAGGATCTGTTTTCAAGATTATAATTCTATAGTTGTTTGTGATATTAGAGTGAATCCTTTCGTATAAGTTTTTAAGCAAAAAGAAGCGAATGACCCTAGCTGCATAATGACAGACATACAAAGCAAAAATAATGAAGCTAAAACTATACATTTGTATAAAAGGTCATGGATGTTTCGTTATACTCATAACTGAAAAATGTTTCATTAAGTCGTTTCTGACTTCACATATGTGTTTTCGTCATTTTATATGTATTTTTCAAGCATTTAGAATATAGCGACAATCGGAATTTCAGTTGATTTATAACAAAACTTTCTTTCATTTCAGGTTCTTTGAGATCACACCTAGACGCTCTGGATGTGTATGTATTATTAGAATAGGTTTTATGTTATTACTGAAATTATGTACGGTAATAAATACATACATGCATATTTGTATGCGTAAAAAATATATTTATATATATTTGCAAATATATGTGTGTGTATATATATATATATAT
>NC_068988.1:30879526-30885382 GCF_001194135.2 Octopus bimaculoides
ACAAACTGATGTAATATGTATGCATATATATATATATGTTTATATCTTCAACAAGATATAATCATTTCGAAGTCTTGGGATGCTAAACAGTCAATAATAATAATAAAAGAATGTATATATCAACCAATAATAAATAAGAAATGAATGTATATAAAATACTTATTATATTAAGATAGAAAAATATTATTAAAAATATCAAAATTATAAATGTTCCTTAATTAACTTTACGTTTATTATAATGTAAACTAACAGAAATATTATATGCAAAAACTAATTTTAACGAATCTTTGTAATCTAACCTGAAGATTAACTATATTTTTGAATAGAATTGATGTTCGATAGTTTTAATCGATTCAAATATTTTTTCTATTTGAAAATTTGGTTATGAGACACGTGTAGTCGTTTTATTATCATTATCTTATGATATTTACTTTGTATTATATTATACTTATTTATTGTGCTTTTACTTATTAATTTTCTATATGTGACTGGATTTTCATCGATGAGTTCATGAACATTGGTTCTTTTCTCTAAAACTATATATTTATATTTTACAATGTGAAACTTAGTTTAATTTTAATTTTTAATAAATTGAATTGAATCGGGATTTTACCTGTAAATTTGGATTTTTATCCCTAATATTATTGTTATATATACATATATATACATATATCTTCAACGAGAATATTATTGACAATTCTCCATGCATTAATTGTTAGACAATAAATCCCGTTTCAGTTGCAACATTTTCGTCAGTTATAAAACCGTTGAACACAGAGACAGACATCATTAGGGGACAAAATTGATACAAATCAAATTCTCATCAAACACTGCATTGTCCTGCTAGAGTAGCATATAAAAGGGTATAGATTGGTTTAAGACGATCCCAAACAAAAGGAATGCCTTTTCCTACATTTTAGCACCAAAAATTATTACACATCAATAATAAAATCTATGATTATGGTTGACACAGTTATACAAAGACAATAACTACAATGGGCGACACAAAAATAGAAAGAATATTACAAACAAAGATATCACTTACCTTCCATAGTTTGAAATTTTGGCGGGATCCCAGCAATTTTGGGGAAGGTGTGAAATCGATTACGTCAATCCCACTGCTCGACTGATACTTACCTCATCGATCACAAAAGAGTGAATTGTAATATTGACCTCGGCGGAATTCGAATTTAGAAGTATAACTTTACAAAATGCCGCCAAGCAGATTGTCCAGTTTCCTAACGGTTCTGCCTGCTCGCCGCCTTATTTGATTGATATAATACTGCTTAATTTTTTCATACCGTCGTACTTTGGAAAGCTAAGTACACATTTTGACACCTCTCGCTCATGTATATTTCACTTACTTTTGACATACTAAAGAACTATAACAGTTTATGACTGTTATTTTGTTATTTATGTGCATTTCAATCTCATTTACCTTTCAATATTTTAATGAATACAAATTTTAAATAAAGCTCTATTTACATTGTTATTCACACGTTCTGCCTTTTTATTTTCTACTTAAATGATCGTTTTTCCTTTACTTTGTTACATTATTAACCCTTCGTGGGCGGGCGGTGGCCCTTGAGACCCTATAAAAGTTTAGAAGTTATGCACCAAATGAACCTGTTTTGGACTAAATTGTGCCTGGAAACTGGGATTATGTTTAACCAGCTAGATGAATCGTTAATACGCCGGGAAAAATGCTTAAATCTGTGTTCAAATCCTACTGGCGTTGATTTTGCCCTTCATTCTTTCTGAGTCGATAAAATAAGATCCTCCCCGGATCTTTTTGGTTTGACGGACACCAAAACAAAAAGGTCCGCACTCAATACGTGTAGAGTGTATATTGAATATATGCATTAACAGTAGGGTTTCAGCCAGATGAATCTTTAATATGTGGGGGAAAATGCTTAGATCTGTGTTCAAATTCAGTTAGCGTTGACTTTGCCCTTCATTCTTTCTGAGTCGATAAAATAAATTCCTCCCCGTATCCTTTTGGTTTGATGGACACCAAAACAAAAAGGTCCACAATTAATGCGCGTAGAGTGTATATTGAATATATGTATTAACAGTTGTGAGGCCAGCTACATGAATCGTTTATACGCCGGGAAAAATGCCAATTCTGTGTTCAAATTCAGTTGGCGTTGACTTTGCCCTTCATTCTTTCTGAGTCGATAAAATAAGTTCCTCCCCGGATCTCTTTGGTTTGACGATCACCAAAACAAAAACATCCGCACTCAATACGTATAGAGTCAATTCGTCAGCAACTGTTGGATAATTTTTTATGCTTTAGCATGATCGTTTAAATTTTGTAAGGAGATGAACATGTATCGAATCAAACGTAATATATTATAAACAAATTAATCGCTCGAACATTCAAATTGTATGTGATGTTCGCGAGAGCCAAACGCAAAGTTCAAGATTAAACTAAATACTGTTAAGAGATTTGATCGATAAATAAAATATGTGTTTGCGATGTTCATGAGTTTGATTCAAGATGTCTATAAGCTATCCAGTGCAATATGTACAAAGCAATAGAAAGCTATGATACATTAATTTATCAATATACTGAGATGTTAAAAGTAGCCTCATTTGTCCACACACCGTATCAAGATAAGTAGCTTGTTTCGATTGGTTTGATTGCCAAGATCAGTGGATAGAAGTAGATGTCTATTGAAATAGTAACCAAGCTGACGGTAAAGTTAATCATTTACTTATCATCTGAATTGTAAAGCATTCTGACAAGAAAGTGAATGCAACTTCATAAGACCTCTACTTTAAGAACGTATTTAAGAACAGTGAAATAACCTGACGGCAAATCCTAATCTAAGTTCGTGTTGTTCACATATCTTTACAAGAGCGGAAAGCATTTGTTGATATTATTTTAAGACCATATCATTTTTATCGAAACCAGTGTAGATAAATCAACTGATTTCATCATTCAGCGGAATTGACCTTATTTTAGTCTTAAATAGGATGAAACACGATAAACCCAATACAAAATACGCACATTTATCACACCTGGAGAAAGAAACATTAACGACCATACGCTGTTGTTTCCTGTGAGACACTTCTAGATAAACAAATTTCAGCCAAACGTAAAGTTTATTTAGCAACCCTGAAGAAGCTACGAATCTTCAAAGTAAGTAAACTAGTTAGATATTACTAATCGAAAGTGTGATAAGATACTACAAATGTTTCATGTGTTGGAAATTACTGTAGTTGATTTTTGCTTTCATTACATTAGGTCTTCCTATTTCCAGTGAGAGTGGAATGAAGAACGGTGGGTTTCTAGAATCAAGCATCGACTGATTAAAATGTTTAGTGTTCAGAAATGTACTTTTACGTTCTAGTTTCGAATCACACCGTGGCGAAATTTGCTGCTCGTCCATCTGCCTCCTATGTGATGAGTGGAGATCTACCAGGACTAAACTTACCGCACCAACACCAACCTGTATGTTTAAACACACGACAGTCTTCATTCTTCTCCCTCACACCTCTTATCCTCTTTCATTCCCCCTCTACCGTAATTGACTCTCTTGTCCCAGCGATAAACTGTTGTTTAGTTTATATAAGATAATCCATAATATACCAGTTTAACGCAAAATTTTATTGCATGAGCAATCTTTCAAATTGTCTTCACGACCTGACTGCATCCTGCAAACTACTCAGTTGTCTCAAGTAGTGTATAGTAGGGCGTGTTCCAAGTATCATTATGACCACCTCCTTTAGTCTGGAATAAAAACAAATAACCATGGCAGGTCAGCTTATTATATGCCTTGTATTATTATAACAACAATATAGACAGTTATAATTGTCTCTCCTGAAACAAAGTCTCAAAATTTCTGGAATGCAGCTCGATCATTCTTTTTTAGAACATTGGTTCTCGAGCAAGTAAAAGAAGCTGGACATCCACGGGCAGTCTTCGATATTTTCTGTCCCAAGGATTCTTATTACTTCTTTTGTTGCACGAATTCTGCACTATCTTTCACACCACTTCACTCATTCTAAGATGAAATATTTTGATAACTGGTAAAATTTCTATATATTAAAATAATGATTTACTAAGAGTGAACAGCCATTTAATTCAACTTTAGTACACTACTAACATTTGTTAGTTCCATAGATTCCATTTCAGTTGACATACGCTGATGCATAAAGTCAAACCGTCCACAGACCAATTCACGAATATCACTTCTTCTAAGGATTAACCAATATATCAATTTTTACTATCGGTGACCATACTCTGTTTTCACCTTGTTTGAATTTTATTCTTCTCATTCGTGTAATTTCAAATTTTGGCGCAAGTTCAGCAATTTGAGAGAAGATGTTAAATCGATTACGTCGACCCCACCGCTCAACTGGTATTTATTATGTCGATCTCGATAGAATGAAAAGGAATATGAATCTTGGTGGAATTTCAATTTCGAACGTATAAACGGACGAAATGTCACTAAGCATTTTCTCCAGTATCCTAGCGTTTCTGCCAGCTCGCCGCTTTATTTGTTTCATATGAAATTGTTTAAAAAACATTTCTGGTCGTACTTTGGAAAACTAAATACACGTTTCGACACCGTTCACTCTTATATATTGCAGTTACTTTTCACATGCTAAAAAAAGTGACAGTGTTCATTTGCTATTTATCTCCATTTGCATCTTATTTACCTTTCAATATTATAATGACTACAGAGATTATAATAAAGCTCTATTTCCATTGTTATTCAAATGATCTGTCTTTTTGTGTTTTGTTTAAATGCTTGTTTTTATCGACTTTCTAACATTATTAACTTCAATATCGCCTGCCTTTCTTGCACGCTGGCGTAAGTGTGTCATTTTTAATCATCTTCTATTTCATGTTTGTATATTACTCAGTGTACACGTGTGTGTACAAATAAACATTACATATTCGAAGCTTAATTTTCTGTTACAGGTTAAAATATACCCTCACTTAAATTTGCGAACTTAAGAGAACTGATTTCTTAAAAAAACATATGAATGAGCCATTTCCAAAAACATTCTTAAACCATACGAAATATAAAGAGGCAGGATGTCTCGGTATCAACCTACATTGGATAATGTTTCATTATAGAAAATTATGTCACTGAAACGAAATTCAATACTTAACCGTTGCTGTTCTGTGATTAAAGATAAATAACATCAACTTCCTGGTCACCAGTAACCAAACTTATATTTGTTTAACATCCAAGCTTCTCAATTCAAATTTATTGATTTAATACGTATTTTATTATTTATGCGCCCTTTTAAAGCCTAGACAGGCTCATGGGCCCGGTTTATTATTCTAAAATAATCTTTTCTACTCAAGGCACAATACCCGAAATTTTTTTGAGAGGAGACCAGTCGATTAGTTCGACCCCAGTACGCAACCGGTACTTAATTTATCGACCTCGAAAGGATGAAAGACAAGGTCGACCTTGGCGGAATTTGAACTCAGGACGTAATGACAGACGAAATGCTACTAGGCAGTTCGCCCGGCGTGCTAACGTGTCAGCCACCTCACCACCTTTCCAGCTATTTTAATTTAAATTGATACGAAATCCAGCACCAGAATTTGCCCTAGTTAAAACCGGAGACGTTGTGTCGAAATAGCAGACTCATGTAAAACTCAAAGATTGTAAGACGTATACAAATGCTGTTAAAGTTCTTTTAATCTTTTAAAGTTAGCAAATAACATTTCCCACGCTGGGGCCAACCATTTTACCATTAATTTTTTAAGTAGTAGTTGATTTAGAAACCAAAAATGTGCTTTAGAAATATGGCAGACGAGTCTTTTTTTCTTGGATAAGAATATTTTATTTAACAACGATTAAAAGAATAACTGGGTCGCGGCGGACC
>NC_068988.1:30885530-30893030 GCF_001194135.2 Octopus bimaculoides
AAAATCAGAATATTCCAGAAAGTTTAATGGGCAAATGACAGAAAAAGATAAGTGAAAGTGCATGTGTGAGAAATATCTTCAATTTCCAATTTAAACATCGATACATGCTGGTGAAACAAACTCTCCAATAAGGAATTTAAAGATACATCTGCTGTTATATTGTAAAATAGATTCAGGTGATTTTTTTCAAAGAATTTACTGCAGGTGTCACAGAGTTATTAGTGTATCTGCTTGAAAGTGCGACTACAGTCAGATTTCTCTTAGTTCCAAACGTAAAATATAGTTAGGTGATCACTAAAAATTAAAGAGCTTATTTTTTAGTGTAAAATCATATAAACTGCAAGAGACAATTGACGTATAAGTAGGTATGTGTGAAACTAACATATATGTGTGAACGTGAGAAGTGGATATCTTGAATGAACTTCGATAACTGGTACTATTTTTATATATGTATTCGTTAAATGAAACAAGAAGGCACCATTTTGATAGAATTCTAAGCGCGTTATGATTTTCGATTGTAGACAATTTGAAGTTTAATAGCTGTTTAGTCCTTCACTTTCCCCTCTCTCACACTCTTTCCCTAACTCACTCTCTCTCTCTCTCTCTCTCTCTCTCTCTCTCTCTCTCTCTCTCTCACATATAAACACACATACATACACACGCCTACAATAATTCTATCATGAAAGAGTCATTATAGCATCTGACACATTCCTTCAAATTACACGTTATCGACTTGAAATTATCAGCACACGTTAGACAATGTCTTCCAAGATATGCAGCAAAAGGTAATGAACATCATTCGAATCCATTTGAGTGTAATTTTCTCTTTCGATAGGGCCTTGGAGATAAACAGCAACATATAATCATTTCCTATGATATCACCTTTCATTGTTCATTACATTTACACTTTATATCTGTCTCTAAGTGTCTGCTCCTATCTATCCTATTTATGTATCTAATTGTCTCTCTCGGTCTGTTTGTCTATCTATCTATCTATATATCTATCTATCTATGTGTGTTTACTCCTGTATTATGTATGTATGTGTCTATGATTGTATATATGTATTTATCTATGTGTTATGCATTTATGTATGCATGTATGTGTGTATGTATGCATGAATGCACCGATGTATGTAAGGATATCAGCATACACAATATCTGATTTAATTCATATTCTATTTGAAAAGGACAGAGATGACCATCAGATCAAGAGCAACTTCATCTGCTGAAAAATTTAAGAAAAACATTTGTTAACAAAGTAATGAGGTTGATCATATATTTCTCAATAAACACAGAAACACATACACACATACCTCTTCCATATGGTCCTACCAGAGGCAACCGTCATTAGATTTTCCCGATGGATTCCAAAGCATGACTAAATAAGATTATGGATACTATCCAGCCATCTCGTTCTTGGTCTACATTAAGTTCTTCTGCCGGTTGATTCGGTTTGGAAAATTCCAGCGACCTTCTAATAACGTATCTGTAGTACTGAAGCTGTGACTTCTCAATGCGGATACGTAGCCTTTTGACCTGAAGAGACACCCTATCTCCAAGCTACGCACCTTGTCATATGACGTTAGTCCAAACGTCCGTATAAGAAACCTCATTTCGGCCGCTTGTATTCGCAATCGCATTCGTTCAGTTATTATTCAACTTTGATGAAAATAGGTGAGGATAAGTGCAAAAACCGAACTGAAGATAGCGTGTTTGGCTTGTTCAGTTACCTCTTTTTCTAAGGATCGAATACTTGAGCCTACACATTGCATTACCATTCTAGCATTCAATTCAGGCTCCTGCTTGCCATCACTCGAAAATATGGCCCCAAGATACCTGTTCCACTAACACGCACAGGGTACTGGAAGACTCTCTTGAGAATTCCAGTTTCACAGTCTTCCCACCACTTGTCTTCATCCTTGTCTTGCAGCACTCGACAGCGAACTCATTCACTGTATGCTAGAAATCGCCTGCTGCTGAATCAAGTAACATAAGATACTTCTAAATATCAGCCGGCTGATCCTGAACATAACGATGCTAAAGCACTTCCCAAGGGATGCGCATATCAATCCAGTTCATAAGATATATGGACAGGAGTAGTGGAAATACGCACCCCTGCCAAAATCTATGTTGAACAGCTTCGACTTAACAACCGCTGAGCTTTTCTGGGTTCTTTCGTTTTTTTTTTGTTTTTTTGGGTTTTTTTTTTTTTTGCTTTGCTTTTTCTTTCTAGGGTTGATGATTACTAATTGCCTTTTTTAAATACTTTCACTTTCACTGACCCCAACGAAAATAGATCTAAAAACTAGCTTACAAGAAAATAATTAGTATGTAAGTATGCACACACTTACACATATACATATATCATCCATGCATATACACATATACAAACACTATTCATACATACACACAAACATACACTCATCTCTCTCTCTCACATTCATTCACACACACACACACACACACACACACGTGCATGGAAACATAAAATGCACAATTATGTGTACTCAAAACAAGAAGATACATGTTACATACCACCCTCGTATTTGCGATAAAGTATGCGTGTTCCATTTTCCATTTTGCCTTCAATCCAGTTTCCGTAATTAGTAGTTGCTCCCCAATCCACACGAAAATGCGGTTCTCTGAAATTAATGTTACAATTGATGAATTTAATAAAGTTTATCATAATGAAAAATTTTACAACTAAATTTACAACAATCCATTCTGCTTGATTAAATCGATGAGTAAGCATTTTCATCTTTGCGATTAGTGATTGTCTCATACCTTGTGAGTTATTCACGATATAGAATGTGAAAATGACGAGTAATTTGGGTAAATCAGATCTTGGTGTTTAGCTTCAGCTCAGCTGTGATCAAGGCGATCTACTATCAAAAAGCATTCCAGCTATGACAATTTTCACATTTCTTTGGTAAACATAATGTATGTTGGATCACATTCACCAATGATGGTAAAGGGTTAGTTGAGACGAAACAAGTTCAAAGATTATCCTAGAAAACATGATACTCCATCAATTCCCACTTGCCCTATTATTTGAATTACAGATTTTTTAAACAAAAGAAGACAGTGGTTTTAACTCTAGGAGACAGTTGTGTTTACATCTCGATGTCTTCTCAGGAACTCATTATTGCCTTTGAAAACTCGCGCTTCACTGCTGGGTCACGTGTATCCTTTTGCGGCCAGCAGCGATTGGATGTTTTGAGCGTATCACGACTGTGCTATGTCACCACAACAAAATAGTGCTAACATGTCTCGCTACAGTCTAATTCTCTTATTTCATTTTCAGTGTGATAGTGTTACTCTTAACTAGTTTTCAAAGTTCTTTTCGCACATTTCTAAGCCGGGTTTCATATTTATTTCTTTGGTAAATCCTTGCCCTCTCTGTAATAATATTTCCAGGCTTTTATCACTTGCAGCATAGAAGTTTAGACCATCCATATACAAGAGATTGTTTAACATGTCAGTTAGATAAGTCAATGTCAGACAGAAAGGGAGGGGAGAGAGTGGGTCTCTTTGAAATATTCCTCTTCTAATCGGGATTTACTTAGTTTTTATGATACCCTCTTTTTGTCTGGAGCTGCAACGACCTTCGTCGTTTATTCATTGCATGATTTATATATATATATTATTATTTCTTGTTCACAGCTAATGTTTTTCCAGGTTCGATGTGTGGAAAATACTGTCAAAACCTGTCGATAATCAATCCAAGTCATGCTGAAACACTTTTTTCTTGCGGCTATCTTCAGTAATAGTTTCATTGATCAATTAACTTTATTGATTTTTACAGCATTATAAGCATTGGAAGCATCCCTTTTGCTCTTCCAGAATCAAGTCGTTTTCTTATAATCTGTCCACGCTATTGTTAATCTGTCTTTCTAGATTTCACTTATTTTAGAAGAAAAAGAGACAAAACCTGAAATCTACATGATGCAGAACATTCATACCTGAAATGAGAGAGGTTAATATCAAATGGCCGGATTCAGAAAATACCTGTTAATTACTGAACCCTATAAAATTGATTCAACCTTCCTTCAAATTATGAGATTCTATAACTTTGTTAGAAATCATTATTATTATTATCATTATATCATTAAATCATTAAAGATGATAACAAAGAATAAGGAGATAATATATACTTAATATCAACTGCAAAGCTCAATCGAGTATCATCTGAGAAAGGATGAAAGATGAGTTTATCTTCCTGGCACCACGATGTAGAATTTGTCCCAGTTCCTTTGAAAACGAATTTTTGGCTTTGATGTTCGTCTTTGAAATGTAATTCCACCTGCAAATGTAAAGTTGAGTAGGATCAATAATCTAAGAGAGTGAGAGGGAGGCGAGCGTCGCAAAGAAAAAAGAAGATAAGGATGAATTATAGGGAAATGCAAAAAGTGCGAGAAAAAGATATAGAGAAAAGTGGGGCATTCGAGATCAATGACAAAGTATACTTTTCTTTTGAAAACAACGATAGTTTGGGAAGAAAAAATAGCATGCTTAAATGAATTGATAGGAAGCGTGAAAATACACAGAGGAAACCGCACTCTTGGTTATTTTTGTCGTTATGTTAATTCTTCTGACAAGCATACTGAAAAAATCCAGGCCCGTCTATGAGTTTGTCTAAACCATGTGTGAAGGTAAATCATCTACCAAGAAAGGAAGGAGACAAGATTTTTAAAAGCAGAAAATGTCATGCATACTGCAATACTAAGGCTGAAAACCTACGTGGTATGTCGTAAATAAAGAACACTATTGGCGGCTGAAGATATCCAACATGTTAGTGAAGTAGTAGAAGAAATCAAGTACAGAAGGATGAACGACGCGAAAAATAGCTGGAAAGATAACGAATTACATGGCCAATTGGTGCAAGAAATCAAGTAAGGAGCAAAGAATGCTGGTTGTGGCTGACAGATGGAAACCTGAATCCAGGAACCGAATCGCTAGTGGTAGCCGTTTTGGAACAAGATATTAAGGCAAAGCTGCTAAAGGCAAAGGTCAGTCAGAGAAATAGATAATCTGTGGGAAATGAGACAAAGCTATTTACCATCTTTTGAATGAATGTAGTAATTTAACACAAAATCAAAATAAACGCGGTCATTAGTGTGTACGTAAAATCGTGCAATGAGATTTTAGACGAGTATGTGTCTACGAAATAACAGGAAAGTGGTATGCATATGAGCTAGAAGTTAGACTGTCAATGGTAATTACAATATGTTATGGGAACTACACATAAACAATGACCAAATTACTGAACCAAAGACACTAGTTATGATTAGAGATGGCAAAAAAGGAAGACGAAGACAACAATTATTTCGTGGTAGTTGTTGCACTCGGATAACACCCAAAAGGCTCAAACCGCTACCTTGCCAAGGCTGACGGATACAGGGATTAAGACTAGGATTTTCGACCTGCAATCCCTTATTATGTAAGAATCCTAAGAAAGGATCTTGAGATTTGAAGGGACCTGCTATCACCAAACTCAAAACAACGACACTACTAAATAATGTAGCATTTAATAGCTATAACAAACATAACGAGGATTATTTCACACTTTAAAATGATTGAAGCCTCAGCATTCTCATCGATTGTTTTTTTAAACCTGAAATTTCCTTTGATGGTGTTGATCTATCATCAAAGATATTCCGGCTAAGACTATCAAGTTCTTTTTTTTTTTATTGACACTGTATTTAAGAAAATATTATGCGATAGTTCCTTCGTGTTTGAAGGCAGTAGAGTGTGATGTGAGAAAGATTTCATTGTTATTTCCAACAGATGGAACGATCGCGTAGAAGTTCTTCACTAGTTGATTTCTTGTACTTGTGTGGTAAAGGTTTGTTTTGTTTAAGCCTTTTAAGTTCAAGAAATAACCAAAGGTAATCTATCTCAACATATGTTGGTGTGTTTGCATGTGTGTATGTGTGCGCGTATGTGTATTCTTCTGTATTGATGTATGCAAATGTGTGTGTATGTGAGGACTAACTGCTCATTTTATATATAAAAAAACATACACGTAGTTGATATGATTTTCTGCAACACATAGTTTTACCATCGATATCTTACATTAGAATGTTCTATGTGGTTACCTAGCTAGCAAGAAAAAGAAACCAAGCCGCTCTCAGATTATGCCCTGCCGTCTAATAATCTAGTTATAGATATATCATGTACGAAAATAAGACAAGAATTCAAAACAGGATCCTGTTTAAATCTAAGGATGAAGTGGAAAATACCAACAGCACAAGTTACATGCGCCATTGCAATATCGACCGGAAGAGGTAAGAATTTAATACCTCAAGAGATAGGGAACTGACAAAGTATTATTTAAATGAAAATCATTTTGAAATTTCAAAAATACATTACCATTTCAATAGGCAAACTGTCCCAGTATAAATATATAGGACTTCTATTGAATGAGAATTTGTTCAACTTAAATACTTTCTGCCATTGTTTGCCTGTAATGAACAATAAATGGCAAACAATGGTTTAGATGTAAATATACAGACAAGATTGTAAGGAAGTTTATTAATATTTTAAAAGAAATATGCAACACAGAGTACTATGAAGTATACTTGATTGATTTTAACATTATTAAATGCAATAGAATTTTTATAGACGAAAACTGAAATAGGTCCATCGTATATATGTGCATATTTTTGTGTATGTCTGTGTTTGTACCCTCACCATCACTTGGCAACCGATGGGGTTATGTTTCCATCCCCGTCAACTAGCGGTTCGGGAAAAGAAACCGATAGAATAAGTCTTGGCGTTGATTTGTTCAAATAAAGGGATGCTACAGCATGGCTGTAGTCAAATGACTGAAAGAAGTAAAAGAACAAAATAAAAACTATGCCATTTTAATCGCAAGCAACGCCGGGTATCTCTGGTAGTATATAATACAAATGAAAGATAAACATTTTATAAATGTGTATGTCAGTTGTCTATGTTAATGTGTGTATGTGTGTATATAGATGTTTAATTTCTAAGTCGATTTATGTGTGTGTATGTTTGTGTTTATATTAGTAAAAAGCTTATCGAAACGAATCAGTTCATTTTCATACGCATTCGTTTATAATTTTTTTTTAAATGTCAATCTTTAGAGTCATTAATTAAAATTAACAATTATATTTATGTGTATGAACGTACGAGTATGCATAAACGAAAATCTCTTCAGAACGTTTGATATTAGTATCAGATAAACACCAAAATATATTACATTATATGAAACGGTAAGATAATTAATAAAATACATATATTTGTGTTTGCATGTGTATGATTATTTGATAATAAGAGGTCACTATTATATTCTTGTATTAAACAAATAACTGTTTATATTCATATGTATACATTTATTTGAGAATAAAAGTTTACCGTTATAGTCATTCGTTCATATTTTATTCCATATATGTATGTGTGAGTGTGAGAGTGTATGTATTAATACATGCTTACGTTTGACGCATTTGAATTTAATACGTATATATATTACGGCTA
>NC_068988.1:30895530-30898282 GCF_001194135.2 Octopus bimaculoides
CCTTTTTCTAAATAATAATGATTTCTAACATAAACCGAAGCCAGACAGGAGACAGACAAAAAGAAAAGAAAACCTTGCCACAATAGGATTTGAAACCAGAATTTAAATGTACGTAACTGAATATTAAATATACCTTATTAATCGAACCATGACTTCTATAAACCCACCGCCCTTCCTTCCAGGATCTATGGATATAGGATATGATAATAATAAAATCAAATGTAATGAAAGCACATACCACTTAAAGAATTTTTTAAACACAGATTTATAGAAATAATTGTGTTTACTGTCACTCATTTGATTCCTAATAAAATTAATTCACTTACCTTTAAGGTTCATGACTGTTACGGAGTTGCTAATTCAGCTTCAATTTTTCTTGAAATTTGATCAATCAGAAGTGTCTTACAGGAAACAATATCTTCTGCGTTATCCAATTTCGATAAACAAGATTATTTTTTTATCTTTTAGTTTTGACAATTCAGGAAAAAAGACAATGCTTTAAAAAGACAATGCTTTAAAAAGACAATATCGTCAGATGTTTTCCAACGTTTTAATCAATGGTGAGCAACTTGAACTTACTTCCTCTCTAACTCTAGATGCTGTCGTCAGACTATTTCAGCTTTCTTCAACACGTTCTTAAACTTGCGGTCTTATCCTGTTTTGTTTTCTCTCCAGAATGCTTTAATATCAAGGTTATAAAAAAAATTATCAATTTTAAGATAAGCTTCCTTTTCCAATCTGTTTCCACTTCTATCCACTGACCAACGCATATAAACTACTTGACACAATTTACATGCATTTATGCGCTCGGTGAACAAAAGAGATATACTTTAACTTTGTGTTGTATTGATTGGTTTTCAATTTGTTTAATTTTTAATTTTGCTCTAGACAAATTATGATCGATATCATCGGTAACTAATAGGTGGCTGAGAATTGATTGGAGGACGCCATGATATGTTTATATTTTCTTTCGAATAAAATGTTGATAATGTGCCTCCCACCCCGAGAAAGGCATGGATGCCACAAATTTTCGTGTTAATTAGTGAACGAACATATTTACAGTATTTATTCTAATCCTACATTGTGCGTTCGGATATGGCCGAGATCACATATTGATTTAGCCTCGATGTTTTTACTTGGATAATCGTGTTACTAGTTAAATGTAGAGGAAAAAGAAATTGCATAATTAAAATTATTAAAAGTTTTTTTGAAATAACGTACAAAAGAGAGATTAGATGAGGTACACTCCGGAGATTAGGAGAGGCGTATGTCAGTGTAACAGAAGACACGGAGCTTGGAAGATTAGCAGTCTAGTGTTGGTGTTGTTTTTGTGTATCCATAGGTTTCAATGAGTCTTCATTGAGGAGTCATTGAGTAGTCATTTTATCAAAGAAGTTGTAACCATCATCATCTTGTTTGGGACAGTGTTCAATGGATACCACATTATACAAATGTGTTCATCTAAAAGGGTGAAATATGATAAAATAAATATTGGTGGTAATTTCAAATAGTTTGCGAAACCGCTTAGAGGTCAGGCTCTCTCATAGATATTAACATACACAATGTAGCGCCTAGAAAGGGTATTTCATCAACTGAAACTGCACTCGTAATTAGTACAAAAAACCATTAGCGTTAATATCAATTACTTAGCGAAACAGATAAGAGAGGAAACTCCGAAATAATATATTAAAGCATGAATTGTACCATGTAATAAGGTATGAGTCTGGATGACAATCAGGGTATGTTTCTGTATTATTAAATCTCTTTGATAAAGCATAGTCAGCACGATCACATTAACTGTTCTGTTTTGCTCATTATATCTGGTAGCCTACATTTAACTATGTAGTGTTTATGCAGAATAGTCGTATACCTAACAGAAATTTTCCAGTGATATCTTTATATATTCTGTGTATTTGAAGTGTACTATCTCAGATATTACGGTCAATTCTGCAACATGTAAGAATTTTGAGCTGATAATCATTTGAATTTCTATATTTATGTGTATTTGTAAAAGAAGTCCGTTCCAGTTATTGTAAAGCAAAGAATATGTGATCATCACAAAAATGTATTCATTTTAAAGACTAACTTCAATGATAGTTGTAGTTGTTAAGCTCCAAACGATGCTGAAAGCATATTTTCAACAGCATAAGTTTATGTGTCCTAAGGTGTGATTTAAAAGCTAAAAGTATTTTCTGATCGAACGACCACTGGGTGACACACGCTGTTGTTCTTGAGGTGTAATAATTGATATTTCCTTGCATATTACCGCTGTTTGATTCACACTCATTTTAGAATCTCAGATTCACACACTTGTTAGAGTAGTCCTCTAGTTTAAAGCTCTGTAAAAGAAGTCCGAAGAATGGGCCTCCAACCGGGCCTTCCATGATACCCATAAAGCCAGGAACCTTTCAGAACCCTTTTTTACCTATATAAATGCAGCCAGCAGTGATTATCTATTGATTAGTTCTCAGTCTCAGTTACACGGTCAATAATAGATTGTTATTATTGTTATTATTATTTTTTTAAATTAGCTTAATATCATTAATCGAGAGTTTATGTCTGAACTTCTAAAAAGCTACGAGGAAATTACTTGTTTCAACTTGTTACTTCTCTTGATATTCATGAGCGTCTTTTCGTATTCTTTCTATTCACTTTACATGGAAGTTGGTGAAGGACATATCAGCTTTAATATTATTAATAAATATCCTTACAAACACGCACAAACATAAGCATATATATATATATATATATA
>NC_068988.1:30898455-30901432 GCF_001194135.2 Octopus bimaculoides
TGTAGGTCAGACTTACAGAAAGACAAAAGACGAAATCAGGCATAGGGGCAACAAGCAGGTGTATTAGTTTAACGCTCGGGAAAGATGGAAAAAGTCCTTTAAGTTTCGATCCTACGCTCTTCGCCAGAAAGGAATAAGAGGAAAAAAATAGGTAGAGAATTGACAGAAAAAATGGTGAGAGAGCGGTCCATTCTGTTATATATCTACTATTACTATTTAAAATTATGTATGTCTACTACAGATTTCTTGTATTGCATGTGCAATGATATACAGTAACCAGCTGCATTTAACTGAAGAATATCTACACCTCTGTGCCTCAAAGAATTTTTTTACTCATAACCTTAAAAAACGTGGATATTTTTTAATTAAATTTTCTACATATAGGCTTCAAATAGTGTAGATATGGTGTCGATTCAGATTATATTGCAATTTGTTGTGATTTAAAATTTTTCGAAAGCATATGATGAGGGTCAGCAATGTATGTGATCCATTCCACCAATCTATATTTCCATGTTCACTTCTGATATAATCGTAATCTACACACACTGGAAGTTATTTGTCGAAATTCTCATTTAAAAATACTCATTGTGAATTTCTGAATCTCCTAACTACACTTCCTACGAAAACACTTTTTCAACGACATATTCAGATATAATCAGACACTCTAGCGCTGTCTAACCGCGGCAGTAAAACCCGGAAAACATCAACCTACTGGCTTTAAGCCTGCACAGAACTGGTGTAAGAGTAAGTCACTAGGGTCTGTTTTCGACGGATGTAGAAGCCATTGTGCCTTAATGTACAGCTACCGCCTACCTCAAGCTGGTCATCCCCAAGCCAGTTAGGTACTGTCCAGGTTACAGCTCACCTGCTCCAGTGGGTGCGTGGGACGTAGCGAAACTAATGTATCGAATCGCGAGCTGTAAACATTGCATCAAGAAAAACGAACAGACAAGCAAACAAACAACGCAAAAAAACCCAGCATTCAGACTTAGATGTTGGAACATAAAGACCATGAAAACTGGTCTTCCGATAACCTTCAAAAGATTAGCGACACACGCAAAACAGTAGTGATCAACAAGGAACTGCTATGAATCCAAGTGAATATTACAATACTCCAGGAAAGGAGGCCCCCAGATTTGGGGACCTTTCGTGGAAGATAGTATACTATTTTCTAACAAGGGAAAGCACAGATAAAATGAGAGAGCATTGTGTCGGTTTTGCTGTGAAGAACTCTCTGCTGAAGTTGGTAAAACTCAACAGCGTTGGTTCGGAGCGAATATTCTCACTTCTGGTTGGCCTGTCGAGCTTATCAGCGCTTATGCTCGCATTCTCTATTCCTCACAAGATGTCAAGGATAGGTTTTCCGATCAGCTCTCTAGGAGAAATACAGGCTATCCCAAATGGAGAACAGCTGGTGTTATTTGGCAACTTCATTGCCAGAGTGGGAGCTGATCACGACTCCTGGTCAGGGTGTTTGGTTCGGTACGGGGCTGGCAACATGAGTGAAAATAGCCGATGGTTGTTTGAGCTCTGTATGCTACATGGATTATGTGTCACCACAACTACTTCCAGGTCAAAGCAAAGGGTCTCTTGGCGTCACCCTCGCTCAGAGCCCTGACACCAGCTATTGCTGATTTTCACATGATTCTACCTGAGGAATGTCCTCCTGACACGGTTTTTTTCTTTCAGAACACACTCCAACCAAAAATGATGCACTGCGCCAAGATCCCAAGCAAGCAGCACGGCAATGCTACTGCAATCCAACAGCCAACTAAAACGCATTTCTCATGGCACTCGAAGACGCCCTCCATGCAGACCCACCGAAAGGCAATGTTCCGCAGAGATGGGACTCTCCCAGAGACATCATCAATTACTCTGCATTGTGGGCCTTTAGGATGAGGAGCAAAATGACACAAGGCTGGTTTGAGGCGAGCGGGAAAGTGTTCAATAACCACATGAAGGAGAAGCGTGCTGCCTTTCTGAAGCACAAACAACAACCTACTAGGGCAATGCTGCAAGCATTGACATCAGCAAGGAACAGCATGTAGAAGACTGTGAGGTGGTGTGCAAATAACTACCGTTTACAACTGTGTAGATAACCATCTGTCGATTGACACGGGCAATATTCGTAGAATGCATGAGGGTATCAAGAAATCCAATCAGCCCAACCCAGAGCAAGGTAAGCCCTCTCAAATCCAGATCAAGTGAAGTTATCATGGGCAAAATAGAGCAGCTGGAGGGATGGATTGATGAAACATTATTCCGCACTTTAAGCCAAGGAAAATATTGTGGACAGCGTGCTAGACACAGTAGAACACCTACCAGACATAGAAGAACTGAGCAGAACAATTGATGGCCTGTCCACTGGAAAAGCACCGGCTTTGGACGACATCAAACCACAGATCATCAGATGTGCAAGGAGAGTTCTACTTAGCCACTTGCTGAAGCTACTGTGTAGGTGCTGGGCGGAGGGATCAGTACCGCAAGACATGAGAGACTGCAACATTGTCATCCTTTATTATAACAAAGGAGACAAAAACTACTGCAATAATTACCGAGGCATCTTGTTGGTAAGCATCATCAGGAAGGTCTTTGTCCGCGTGGTTCTAAACAGACTACAGAAAATCGATAAGAAGGTATGCTCCGAATCCCAGTGCGGTTTCAGGTCAGAACATTTCACCCTCGACACGATCTCTCTTCGACAGTTAGAAGCGAAGCGCCAAGAGCAAAGGCAACCACTCTTTATCACCTTCATCGACCTCATAAAGTCGGTAGAGACGGTCTGCTCAATGTCTTTGCCAAAATTAGCATCATTCAATTTTATTTCGCTTCTTCGAAGGTATTCAATATACTTAGCGGCTTGAAACAGGATTGTGTACCTACCCCCAGCCTGTTTGACATCTTTTCTGCAGTCATACTGAAACACAGACACACAGACACACACACACACACACACACACACACACACACACACACA
>NC_068988.1:30901561-30905425 GCF_001194135.2 Octopus bimaculoides
ATATATATATATATATATATATATATAAAATATAAGTTTAAACATAAAAATATGTATGTGTGAGTGCATATATGTGTATGTTGGCAATCTAAAATTATCTTACGATCGTTTCGCGAAAATATTGTTGCTGTAATAATATCCTAAATGGATTATTATATATAGGTAATATTTCCGCTCATCAGAGATGTAATTATTTTTGTGATATGTATAGTTTTTTTAAAAATAATATTAATAATATAGTCTATAAAAATTTAAAAAATATATAAGAAGGTAATCTATTTAAAATTACTGTCCTTGAAGTTGGTGAATTGGTGAAAAAATTATATATATGAAGATGTGTGCATGTCTTTATGTATACATACATATATATATATATATATATGTATGTGTGTGTGTGTGTGTGTGTGTGTGTGTATCATTGACACTCACCATTCAATGACCATCCCTGCTCACTGCCGAACCTCTTCCCCTCCATCCACCACACACTATTAGGCATTATCTGTTTGTCACCAACAATGTCTAAGCAGGATGCTCCCAATATCTTAGCACTGGCGTCTCATAGATTATATTCTGATCCAAAAATGTGATATGGAAGTCGTTTCTAGCGTGCGGACCATGAGAGGCATAGAGAGGTGGACTGACCATCGTCTAGTGGGTGCAAAGACAGATTTTTTGATAATGCCTGGGAATCGACAGTCTAGTCCTATGGTACCCAAAAAGTTAAATGCTGCAAACTTTAAGTTATCAAGCAACTTGAAAAGATTCCAATACACTATAGAAATTATCAATCTTGACCCAAACAACCTGTGGGAAGATTTCAAAACAAAATTATTTCAAGCTGTAGGTTCTTCAGAAGTATTTAAATCACACAAGTCTAGTGACTGGTTCTCAGATAAATCAGTGAAATTAATGATCTAATTTTAGAAAAGCAAATCTTAAGCAATACACTTCTTTCTCCGTCCTTGAACCCCAACTCAAATGAAGTTTACAGAAAGCTGAAAGGGAAAGTGCGGACTGCTCTAAGGACAATTAAATAGGAATGGTGGAATGATAAAGCAAAAGGGGCATAAGAAGTAGCTGATAGAAAGGACGCCAAGGGTTTGTACTCTTATGTTAAGGAGATATATGGCCAGAAATCTTCAATAGCTCCAGTGTGAATATAGCAAATGGACGTTTGCTTCTGACTGACACAGCTTTTATTCATAAGCACTGCGTTGAATATTTTTTGCACTTTTGGAATACATCATCTGCTGACATGTGGATGATAGAAAATATCGAACACCTTCCAGTTATAGACGTGATGGCATTTGAACCAACCCTATAAGACATTTATTTAGCTGTGAATAAGCGGAATAACAATAAGTTCCCAGGATCTGATGGAATCTATGCAGAAGTCTTGAAATATGGGGGCGACAAAATGTTTGAACTCTTGAATATATTAATTTGTCACTGTTGTTGAATTGAGAAATTGCCTCAAGATTGGATTGAGGCCATTTTAGTCTCTTTGTATAAATTGGGGCCAAAGTATATGTATGGTAATTTTCGTGAGATTTCGCTTTTGTCTGTGGTTGGAAAGGTACTTGCCCGCATTTTATTAGAACTTTTAAATACTTTCATAGTTCCAAATATAGTCTCAGTGTGGTTTTCGTTCCACCAGAGGAACAGCTGATTGTATCTTTACTATCAGACAATTTCAAGAAAATTGTATTGAACTGAAACTTGGTCTATACCATTGCTTTGTTGATTTGAGCAAAACATTCGATACTGTTAATATAAATGCTCTGTGGCTAATTCTAAGGAAAATAAGTTGCTTAGAAAAACAGGTTTCATCAACCTGTGTGTGGTGCTGTTTGTAACGCTACTAAAATTATTGTTATGGGTAAGGTACTTGAGGTTGTCGATTCCTTCATCTATCTTGGAAGCTCTGTACAAAATTATGGAAATGTTGATACAGAAATACATCTGTGAATTCAAAGGACAGCAAAAGCATTTGTTTGCTTGGAGTCATGCGTTTGGTACAAAGCTGGTTCTTTACAAATCATTTGTCTTACCATCCTTGTTGTATTCTTGTGAAAAATGGCAGACAGTAGGAAAAGCTACCCAACGCGAAAAGAAGATTAAGTGTCGAAGACATATCCTTGTCCAATATAGAATGTAAAAGAGACAAGTCAGGAACCACAGATATTAGTACTCTTGTTACTTAAACTTAGGTGTTGAAAGAAAATGGGCTCTCCATTTTATTGATGTGTTGGATTGCCTTTCAAGGAAGAAGTCAATACGCTGACTACAGGTGTGTTTTCTGTCAATAAGTAATTGAGAAATTTAGGGTTATATTTGTGTAGCGAAGAATGAATTCAGTTCATATTCTGTTGTCAATCTTGGTATGCTGCCTTAAAAAGTAAAAATGCATAGAAGCGAAGCTCAGCGCAGTAGTTACCCTAGTCGAAACTGAAGATATGATGTAAGTGGAAACCCTTGATCGAATGGTGGATTACTGTAAAGTTATTAGATCTTAAAACGTAGTATAAACATCGTGAATGCTCATTTAAATGTTGGTTAGGCCGACTGCCAAATAATATTTCTTACGTCGGAGACAACAGTTTTAGCACCAATTTTATATCAAGTGGTAAGAACAACATGTTTTAGAAATAAGACAGACAAGACTTTTACTCAGATAGAGATATTTTATTTAACGATTAAAGGATTAATTTGGTTACGACCGACCGGAAAGAAAATTTACATCAATAAAAAAAGAAGAAAGAATAATTACTCTTCAAATATTACATTCTGAAAGTAAATACGTGAGCTTGTATTTGTGTGTTACAGAATGATCCAGAAAGTTTACAGAGCATATGGCAAAAAATATGTACGTGTACGTGTGTGAGGAATACCCTCCACTTCTTATTTGAACAGCGATACAAGCTGGGGTAAGATAAACTCTAAAATAAGGAATCGAACATTACATTTACATTTACATTGTAAAATGGATTCAGAAATTTTCTTAAAGAATCAGCAGAACAAGCCATAAAGCAGTGTGGCTGATGAAGAATGCTACATCTACAAGCCAGGCAGTTGCCTTTCTGACTCAGCCTTAAGATACGCTCATGGGAATAGCAAAAATGAAAAAGGATATTTTTGGAGAATAAAATTTATATAGACTGCAAAAGATAGTTAGAATATTAACAGATAAGTGTGAAACTAGCGTAAGCCTGTGCGTGCGTGAGAATATGCTAAAAGCTTGGATAGTTTAAATAAGCTACGATGACGGATATTTTTGTTTGACTGAATTCGTCAAAGAGAAGACATCTTATTTCTGGTAGAACTCTCTGCAGGAGATCCCAGTTTTGTTTGAAGACAATTTTAAGTCTAATGGCTGTTTAGTCTTTCTTTTCCTTTATCGTTCACTTTCTCTCCCTCTCACATACCCACAAACACTCGCACGCGTGTGTAATTATTCTGCCATGGTAAAGTCATTAATATATCAGACACGTTCCTTCAAATTACATATTACCACTTTCAAATTGTCAGATCACGTTAGGACACGTCTTACTTGGTATACATGAAAAGATAGTGAATACAATCCTAATTCCTTTCAACATAAGTCTTTCGATAAGAGCTTACTTGGATGTAAACAATATATACAAAGATGGATGCAGGTGTATTTTATTTTTACCCTCTAATGTAATAAGTCCGAATAATTGTGAAGATTTGGTACTTAGGTAAAGCTTGAGATGAATTCTCGATGTGTTAAACATTGCATTTCATCATACTGCATCGCGTAGAAGACAAATACCAGTAAGATATTGTAAATTTTAAATAACTGCTCCATCTCTGCAAATTATTACCTTAATATGTGCACGTGCG